>NW_025533989.1:250000-311485 GCF_020615455.1 Coregonus clupeaformis | reverse complement strand
AAAGGCCTTAATCATCATCCTGTCGTATGGTGTCCTGTCAGTTCTACAGCCCTCTGAATAGAGATCGCGACCCCGGCCCGCCATAGCCAACAACAGCCACACATTGTGTCTCCGCAACAGTTTTATCACCAAGCAATCAACCCAACACACAAATTGCTTTCCTGAACACAACGGTGACTTAAACTTGACCAGTTGTTTTGCCCCCCATTCAAGAGTGCCAGTAATTGGCAACATTTATCCCCCTTATTACTATGGGAACTGGGGTTGAAAGACAGAGAAGCGGAGGTATTGAGAAGCATCAGGATTTATTAACATTTAGGAGGGGGAGGAACTGAATGTAATATACTACTTGGGTTCTAATGGGGAATATGTCATGCATGGAATTGAACTGAGAGTACTAAATTAGTGGATACAGGAAATGAGAACAAACAAACAAAATAACTGTAAAGAGTTCCAACAGTCGCTAATGAAAAACAGAGCGAGCATTGAGGCATGTTGCTTCTGTTGTGGGTGAAGTTTTCAAATCAAATTGGGATGACTTTTACAGCTCTACTGTCTGTGAACACTGTGTTGTCACTGTCACTTTGTGGGATCCTTTGGATCAAAGGGACACATGTATCCTTGTTTCGGTTATTGTGAGGACAATTGTGGTGACATGTTTATTTGTCACAGAACACAGGCATGCACGCGTGCGTGCACACACACCACATCTCCATTCATCATCACACACATGCACACACTCTCTCTCTCTCTCTCTCTCTCTCTCTCTCTCTCTCTCTCTCTCTCTCTCTCTCTCTCCCTCTCTCTCTCCATCTCACACACGGGCAATTAACCATGGTCTATATCTGAATTCCTGTTCTTCAGTATAACTACTCCTTGCCCTCAGAAACAATGTACCTTAGCGATGGGCCACATTCTTGGGTTACCAGGCCTAAACGCTGTGGAAACAGATACCGTAAGTATTTAGCAATGTCTGGAAAAAGCACATCCCAGCAAGTAGTCTAACAGGTCAAGTGACAGCGTAGTCTGGGGTGAGCTAACAGCTACCAAACATTTCTTCATCTAATTGCCAGAAACATAGAAAGAAACATCTTGGAACACACAGTAACACACACACACAGAAACACGAGCACGCATTCACGCACACACACACATTTCCTGTTTCTCCTGGGTTTTAATCCGAGCCCTGTGGATGACAACAGAAACTAAAAACGTAACAATAACGTTAGACTTACTGGAAGGCCATCATGGTTGTCGTGTGTGTGTGCTTGTGTTGAACAATGTTTAAAAAAATTATGCGAAGAACTGCATAAAAATACATAATTATGGTCAGTGTTGGGTTCCATCTCTGCTGCTCAGTTGTGGAGGTATTCCTGCTCTGTTTGTGGAGATCTGTAATTTGTTTGTTTCAGCAAATCTTTAATGTGCCAGAGACTTTGAAATGTGACGTATTGATCGTCTCTCTCTCTTTTCTTACTGTTTTTGTTTGTTTGTGTTTTGAGGTCTTTTTGAAATGATTAAACACATGTTGAGGTCCGTGGAAACATCATGGAGGAGTCTGTGTGTGTGCTTGTGTGTGTGTGTGTGTGTACATACGTTTTCTGTTTGTGTGTGTTCGTGCATGTGTGCGCGCGTGTGTTTGAGCACAAATTATTTATTTTTTTCTCTCTCCTAGTTCAAACAGCTGACCTCCTGAACTATCCGTCCCATTAGCTTTGCAAGTGTGTCACCAGCACAAAAACAACAACCCTCCACACAGAATAACTATTTTTCTCTTTCACCCTGATTACAAAAATCAAGCAAATGTGAGGCAGCGAGAGGGACAACACTCAGCAACTCCTTACTCAATGTAAAACAGGTTCTCCTTCGCTGTTCTATGGAATTCTATGGGTTAAGCTCAGAATGGTTCTTAGAGGAAGTTGATGGCACGTTTAAGGCTACATTGTAGTGGGAGGAAGGTAGCATGCTAGGCTCCTAGACTCTCCATGCAGCTGCTGAATGAGACTTAAGACCGAGGTGAAAAGGGAGTTTAGAGGTCTTGAACACTGCCAAGCGTTTTGAAACGTGTCAACAACGTCTCATATGGTGTCAGAGTGAAAACATACAGTATACTCAACACAACTTTTATATTTTATATTTTATAAAATGTATTTACCTAACTATTTTCCACATCTCCACAGAATAATACTGTTTTACAAACTGCTAAGTACGTGTCTGTATTTTTCCACATGAACATATACTGTCTAAACATAGCTGATTGAAGTAGTCCTGTCTCTTGTCCTATACACACCATTGCAGCACTGATGTTTCAGGCTGGGTGTGGCTTTGCTGTCAATCAAACTGCTCTGCACAGTTCCTTTTTAATACAGTTCCATTAGAATCTTTATATCCATCATACATTTAGCAGCATTCCTGAACGTTCTTGAACGTTCTCAATAAAGGAAAGAACATTAGTTGTGATTTACTAGGCGCATTAAGACCTGACACTTTCATTTGTGAAAATAATTCCACGTCATATCAAAGCGATCGCCCACATTAAACGCTGTGGAAAGCTCTTTAAAAGCAACTTTATACGCGTTCAGATGATTTGTATTCATTTTTCCTGGCAAGGGCATTTTTTCAGAGGTCACAGGAACTAAATAAAAATAAACAGCAAAGCCTCCAGATTGTGCTTTTGAATGGTATGTTACTGCACACTTTGTTTGAATTGGACTGAACCAGTCATGGTACACAGGTCTCTCTCTCTTTTGCAAGGTTCTATATCCAACAACGTACCCTATTATTAGTGGTAAGCACAGATTATTGGCTAATTCAATAACTCCAACTATGCTGTTTTACATACCACTGACGGAGCAAAATGAAACGAGCTAATGGATGTTTAATATCGACGATGAATTATCGTGAATCATATAACGGTATCTGTTTCTATCGAAGCCACCAAGCCTGCACCAAACACACACACACACACACACACACACACACGTTTTCTATTTCTTGTGGGTTTTCATTAGAGCCCTGTGGATGACAACAGAATATACAGTGCCTTCGTAAAGTATTCAGACCCCTTGACTTTTTTTCCATATTTTGTTACGTTACAGCCTTATTCTAAAATGGGTTAAAAACATTATAATCCTCAGCAATCTACGCACAATACCTCATAATGACAAAGCAAAAACAGTTTTTTTTACATTTTTAGCAAATGTATTCAAAATAATAAACAGAAATACCTTATTTACATAAGTATTCAGACCCTTTGCTATGAGACTCCAAATTGAACTCAGGTGCACCCTGTTTCCATTGATCGTCCTTGAGACGTTTCTACAACTTGATTGGAGTTCACCTGTGGTAAATTCAATTACCACAGATTTGTAAAGGCACACTGTCTATATAAGGTCCCACAGTTGACAGTGCATGTCAGAGCAAAAACCAAGGCATGAGGTCGAAGGAATTGTCCTTAGAGCTCCAAGACAGGATTGTGTCGAGGCACAGATCTGGGGAAGGGTACCAAAAAATGTCTTCAGCATTGAAGGTCCCCAAGAACACAGTGGCCTCCATCATTCTTAAATGGATGAAGTTTGGAACCACCAAGGCTCTTCCTAGAGCTGGCTGCCCGGCCAAACTGAGCAATCGGGGGAGAAGGGCCTTGGTCAGGGAGGTGACCAAGAACCCGATGGTCACTCTGACAGAGCTTTAGAGTTCCTCTGTGGAGATGGGAGAACCTTCCAGAAGGACAACCATAATAATAATAATAATATGCCATTTAGCAGATGCTTTTATCCAAAGCAACTTACAGTCATGTGTGCATACATGTTTACGTATGGGTGGTCCCGGGCATTGAACCCACTACCCTGGCGTTACAAGCGCCATGCTCTACCAATTGAGCTACAGAGGACTGCAGCACTCCACCAATCAGGCCTTTATGGTAGAGTGGCCAGACGGAAGCCACTCCTCAGTAAAAGGCACATGACAGCCCACTTGGAGTTTGCCAAAAGGCACTTAAAGACTCTCAGACCATGAGAAACAAGATTCTCTGGTCTGATGAAACCAAGATTGAACTCTTTGGCCTGAATGCCAAGCGTCACATCTGGAGGAAACCTGGCACCATCCCTACGGTGAAGCATGGTGGTGGTAGCATCATTCTGTGGGGATGAGTCCCCTGTAGCTCATTTAGTAGAGCATGGCGCTTGCAACGCCAGGGTTGTGGGTTCGTTTCCCACGGGGGCCAGTATGAAAATGTATGCACTCACTAACTGTAAATCACTCTGGATAAGAGCGTCTGCTAAATGACTAAAATGTTAAATGTTTTTCAGCGGCAGGGACTGGGAGACTAGTCAGGATTGAGGCAAAGATGAATGGCGCAAAGTACAGAGAGATCCTTGATGAAAACCTGCTCCAAAGCGCTCAAGACCTCAGACTGGGGCGAAGTTTCACCTTCCAACAGGACAACAACCCTAAGCACACAGCCAAGACAAGGTATGAGTGGCTTCGGGATAAGTCTCTGAATGTCCTTGAGTGGCCCAGCCAGAGCCCGGAATTGAACCCGATCGAACATCTCTGGAGAGACCTGAAAATAGCTGTGCAGCAACGTTCCCCATCCAACCTGACAGAGCTTGAGAGGATCTGCAGAGAAGAATGGGAGAAGCTCCCCAAATACAGGTGTGCCAAGCTTGTAGCGTCATACCAAGAAGATTTGATGCTGTAATCACTGCCAAAGGTGCTTCAACAAAGTACTGAGTAAAGGGTCTGAATACTTATATAAATGTGATATTTCAGTTTTTTATTTGTAATACATTTGCAAACATTTCTAAAAATCTATTTTTTCTTTGTCATTATGGGGTATGTAGATTGATGAGGGAAAATGTGGAAAAAGTAAAGGGGTCTGAATACTTTCCGAAGGGACTGTATGACTTGGCTTGGACTAAGGATTCTGGGAAAATAATGGAATTTTGGAACTGTTGACGGAACACAGGCTGTCTGCTCTTGGCCTGCCGGAAGAATCCTTCTCACTGGTCATACTAGTGGAGCGGTCACAGCGGTGGGTTTAGTTAGGCCTTCCAGAACAGAAAGATCTGACCCAGTGTAATGACACGTTTACATTTAACAACTGTTTTAAAACAGCTTCCGACGTCATCTCGTAGCATTGTTTGAGGCTTTTGTAACCAGTTATGTCAAAGAGCCAGGGTAGCTCAGTCGGTAGAGCGACAGACTTTTAAGTCATGATATATGAAGTGACGTGACAATAAAGCAGTGCAGTGGTATTTGTGAACTTCATTCTCTCTATGCATCATTATACCCTTCTATAGAAGCATTCACAAAGTGTGAAGCCATACCACATGGAGGATACTAACTCTACTGGTGCCATTGCAGAAGAGGAGTTTTCCTCAGTGAATGGATGTGGAACATCCCACCCGAGCTTTCAAGCCGTCTTCCTCTCTACCGGAGTGCTCTATGTTCTCTCTCTCTCTCCCTCCTTCTCTTCACTCGTCCTTCTCCTCCATTCAGAGAAAGAAACACTAACCACACGTTTCTGTGTAGAATCCCAGACGGGCAGAGGACCATACCAGAAGTAGAGATCTCTGCCTCTCTCAGCCTCTCTCTCTCTGTCTCCTGGCATGGTTGAGATTGCCCTGTAATTACAGGGGGGCAGGGAGGCCGACGGTGGATGTTGGACAGGGCCCATTGTTTGGGGAATAATGGCGTGAATAGGAAGGAGGAGAGTGAGGTATGATGTCATTGCTGGTTTGGTTTGGAACGCGGCTGTCTGCCTGTGGTGGCGGAGCTCGGTATTGCCTTTGCGCTCCCTGGCCCTGTGTCTGTGTTTGTGTTATAGATTATATCATGAAGAAATTGGAGGGGTGGCAAGCTGCAGCGAACAGGAGCAGTGTGTGAACGTGTGCATGTGTGTTTGTGCGTGCGTATTCGTGCATGCGCATGTGTGTATGAATGATTGTGTGGTTGGAAAAATATGCTCTGTTTTAAATCCCATTTACCGTTTGTTTTAATGTTTTTAGATGGATGGATGGATGAATCGTTTGGACAGATGCAGCGGTGTTAGATTGTTTTTGCTTTTCTTGTAAGAGAGGAGAGGTTTAGAAGAAAAAGGAGCTTGTGTTTGTGTCGTCTGGAGTACTTCTATAATGTTGTCTTGTCCAATCCATACATCTGGAATGTACAGGACCTTCGGAAAGTATTCAGACCCCTTTACTTTTTCCACATTTTGTTACGTTATAGCCTTATTCTAAAATGGGTTAAATACACATTTTTCCTCATCAATCTACACACAATAACCCATAATGACAAAGCGAAAAAAGGTTTTGTAGAAATTTTTGCAAAAAAAAACTAATAAACTACTGAAATGCCTTATTTACATAAGTATTCAGACCCTTTGTTATGAGACTCGAAATTGAGCTCAGGTGCATCCTGTTTCCATTGATCATCCTTAAGATGTTTGTACAACTTGATTGGAGTACACCTGTGGTAAATTCAATTGATTGGACATGATTTGGAAAGGCACACAGCTGTCTATATAATGTCCCACAGTTGACAGTGCATGTCAGAGCAAAAACCAAGCCATGAGGTCGAAGGAATTGTCCATAGATCTCCGAGACAGGATTGTGTCGAGGCACAGATCTGGGGAAGGGTAACAAAAAATGTCTGCAGCATTGAAGGTCCCCAAGAACACAGTGGCCTCCATCATTCTTAAAAGGAAGAAGTTTGGAACCACCAAGACTCTTCCTAGAGCTGGCCGCCCGGCCAAACTGAGCAATCGGGGGAGAAGGGCCTTGGTCAGGGAAGTGACCAATAACCCAATGGTCACTCTGACAGAGCTCCAGACTTCCTCTGTGGAGTTGGGAGAACCTTCCAGAAGGACAACCATCTCTGCAGCACTCCACCAATCAGGCATTTATAGTAGAGTGGCCAGACGGAAGCCACTCCTCAGTAAAAGGCACATGACAGCCCACTTGGAGTTTGCCAAAAGGCACCTAAAGACTCTCTGACCATGAGAAACAAGATTCTCTGGTCTGATGAAACCAAGATTGAACTCTTTGGCCTGAATGCCAAGCGTCTCATCTGGAGGAAACCTGGCACCATCCCTATGGTGTAGCATGGTGGTGGCAGCATCATGCTGTGGGGATGTTTTTCAGCGGCAGGGACTGAGAGACTAGTCAGGATCGAGGGAAAGATGAACGGAGTAAAGTACAGAGAGATCGTTGATGAAAACCTGCTCCGGAGCGCTCAGGATCTCAGACTGGGGCGAAGGTTCACCTTCCAACAGGACAATGACCCTAAGCACACAGCCAAGATAACGCAGGAGTGACTACATGACAAGTCTCTGAATGTCCTTGAGTGGCCCAGCCAGAGCCCGGACTTGAACCCGATCGAATATCTCTGGAGAGAGCTGAAAATAGCTGTGCAGTAACGCTCCCCATCCAACTTGACAGAGCTTGAGAGGATCTGCAGAGAAGAATGGGAGAAACTCCCCAAATACAGGTGTGCCAAGCTTGTAACGTCATACCCAAGAAGACTTGAGGCTGTAATCGCTGCCAGAGGTGCTTCAACAAAGTACTGAGTAAGGGGTCTGAATACCATTGTATATTTTTAATACATTGTCACGATCGTCTACGAGAGAGGACCAATGCGCAGCGTTGAAGGTGAACATAATATATATTTATTAACTGATCACACGATCAAAACAATAACCAACGATGCGTGACGTCTAAGGTTACAACACGAACAAACCTTAACGGAACAAGAAACCACAACACAAAGTGAAAAGACCGATAGTTAAATATGGCTCCCAATCAGAGACAAGCAGCTGACACTCGTTGCCTCTGATTGGGAGTCACTCAGGCCCACATAGATATACAAACATAGACTTACATACCCTGGCTCAACATAACATAGTCCCCAGAGCCAGGGCGTGACATACATTTGCAAATGTATTAAAAACCTGCTTTTGCTTTGTCATTATGGGGTATTGTGTCTAGATTGATAACGATTGTCTTTTTTTAAATATACATTTTAGAATAACGGTGTAACTTAACAAAATATGAAAAAAGTCAAGAGGTCTGAATTCTTTCTGAATGCACTGTATGTTTGGATAACATGGTAAATGCTGTGTGAGCCTAATGCACAATGACTGTTCACTTTTGACAAAAAGAATGGACGATTATAGGCCTATATCTACTGTTATTCATACGTAGTAAATAATGTTTGCATAATCAATATACAATATTAATATCACGACTCAGGATATGACCCAGATGCAGACACAGGAGGCGGATAGTACAGTTCTCAGATCATTTATTATAAACACGGGGCAAAGGGCAGGTTGAGGACAGGCAGGGGTTCGTAATCAGGTCAGAGTCAGGCAGGTACAGGACGGCAGGCAGGCTCGGGGTCAGGGCAGGCAGGTACAGGACAGCAGGGTCAGGGCAGGCAGAATGGTCAGAACCGGGAAAACTAGGAAATAAACACTTGAGAAACAGGAAAAGTGGAAATCATGCTGGTAAGACCTGTCATGACGAACTGGCAACAGACAAACAGAGAACACAGGTATAAATACACAGGGGATAATGGGGAAGATGGACGACTCCTGGAGGGGGGTGGAGACAAGCACAAAGACAGGTGAAACCGATCAGGGTGTGACAATTAATGCGTATTTGTATGCCTGTATGTACAGTGCCTTGCAAAAGTATTTATCCCCCGTGGCGTTTTTCCTATTTTGTTGAATTACAACCTGTAATTTAAATGGATTTTTATTTGGATTTCCTGTAATGGACATACACAAAATAGTGAAATTAAAGAAATTACTTGTTTCAAAAAATTCAAAAAATGAAATCACGGAAAAGTGGTGCATGCATATGTATTCACCTTTGCTATGCAGCCCCTAAATAAGATCTGGTACAACCAATTACCTTCAGAAGTCACATAATTAGTTAAATAAAGTCCACCTGTGTGCAATCTAAGTGTCACATGATCTGTCACATGATCTCAGTATATATACACCTGTTCTGAAAGGCCCCAGAGTCTGCAACACCACTAAGCAAGGGGCACCACCAAGCAAGCACCACCATGAAGACCAAGGAGCTCTCCAAACAGGTCAGGGACAAAGTTGTGGAGAAGTACAGATCAGGGTTGGGTTATAAAAAATATCTGAAACTTTGAACATCCCACGGAGCACCATTAAATCCATTATAAAAAAATAGAACGAATATGGCACCACAACAAACCTGCCAAGAGAGGGCCGCCCACCAAAACTCACGGACCAAGCAAGGAGGGCATTAATCAGAGAGGCAACAAAGAGACCAAAGATAACCCTGAAGGAGCTGCAAAGCTCCACAGTTGAGATTGGAGTATCTGTCCATAGGACCACTTTAAGCCGTACACTCCACAGAGCTGGGCTTTACGGAAGAGTGGCCAGAAAAAAGCAATTGCTTAAAGAAATAAATAAGGACGGAGGTTCACCTTCCAGCAGGACAATGACTGGGACGGAGGTTCACCTTCCAGCAGGACAATGACCCTAAGCATACTGCTAAAGCAACACTCAAGTAGTTTAAGGGGAAACATTTAAATGTCTTGGAATGGCCTAGTCAAAGCCCAGACCTCAATCCAATTGAGAATCTGTGGTATGACTTAAAGATTGCTGTACACCAGCGGAACCCATCCAACTTGAAGGAGCTGGAGCAGTTTTGCCTTGAAGAATAGGCAAAAATCCCAGTGGCTAGATGTGCCAAGCTTATAGAGACATACCCCAAGAGACTTGCAGCTATAATTGCTGCAAAGGTGGCTCTACAAAGTATTGCCTTTGGGGGGGGTGAATAGTTATGCAAGCTCAAGTTTTCTGTTTTTTTGTCTTATTTCTTGTTTGTTTCACAATAAAAAATATTTTGCATCTTCAAAGTGGTAGACATGTTGTGTAAATCAAATGATACAAACCCCCAAAAAATCTATTTTAATTCCAGGTTGTAAGGCAACAAAATAGGAAAAATGCCAAGGGGGGTGAATAATACTTTCGCAAGCCACTGTAATCCATACGTGTGGATAGGTTATCATGATTACATTGTCATATCCATTGTACATAGCCTACTGCGTCACTAAGTCTAGTGAGAAATGGGGACTTCTGCATTTACAATGTAATCCCACACATTTATTGCAACATTTATTATCGTTGCCTCCAATAATATTTGGATGAAACAGGGCTAGATTCTAGATTGGAGCTATAATAACAGAGATTTAGAGCGCGGCTGGGGTAATGGGCGGAGCGTTTTTTGAGGAGAGGGCCTTTTCCCAAGTGAACTCAGCGGAGCGCTGAGGAATGGCTCTCTGGACCATCGTGGTGTAACTCGAACGCTGTTTTGGGAATAGCCAGAGAGGAACGGAGCTCTGTTTTCCAAACTCTTTATCTCCTGCGATATGTCAGCGTGATCTGTAGAGGGACGGGGATGACTTCTGACAAAGGGAGAGAGACAGAGAGAGAGAGAGAGAGAGAGAGAGAGAGAGAGAGAGAGAGAGAGAGAGAGAGAGAGCGATGGAGAGAGGTGGAGAGAGGTGGAGAGAGAGGGGGAGTTGACGTAGGACTTACAAGAACGGATAAGTCAGGAAAAAAAGCAGCGGGAAACCCTATACCTCTCTCTGGCACAGGCTCACACATTCTCCCTCTCTCTCTACCTCTCTCTCTGTATCTGCATGTGTCTCTCTCTCTACCTCTCTCTCTCTACCCTCTCTCTGTCTCTGCATGTGTCTCTCTCTCTAACTTTCTCTGTGAACTTTGTGTCTCTCTTTTTCTCTCTGGTTGAAAAGTCTCTCTATTGCTATCTCTCTCTCCCCCCCCCCCCCTCCCCCCCGTCTCACCCCTCACTCTCTCTCTCCCTCCCTCCATCTTCCTGACTAGCAGAGAAAGGAGAGAAGGCTAAGGGGGTAACTGAAGACAGGGCTACAGGAGAACAAGAGGCACACTTGACATTGTTGAGGAAATTACAATGACCTTGTTGAGAGCCGTTGCCAAACATCCATTTCAACCCCCCCCCCCTTTCTCTGTGGTCTCTTTTCTGTTTATAAACAGACTGACTCTGTTTATCTCTTAATCTGTTTATCTCTTTATCTGTTTACCTGATTATCTGTTTATCTGTTTATCTGTTTATCTCTATCTGTTTATCTCTATCTGTTTATCTGTTTATCTGTTTATCTGTTTATCTCTTTATCTCTTAATCTGTTTATCTGTTTATTTCTTTATCTGTTTATCTGTTTATCTGTTTATCTCTTTATCTGTTTATCTGTTTATCTGTTTATCTCTTTATCTGTTTATCTGTTTATCTATTTATCTCTATCTGTTTATCTCGTTATCTCTTTATCTCTTTATGTATTTCTTCTTCTCCCGCTCCCTCTGTGTTTCTCTCTGTCAATTTCTATTTTCTCTCTCTATCATTTCCTTCTCTTACCCCATCTTTCTGACACCCTTCACTTCTGTTTCTGCCTCTCCCTCCCCCCTCTCTCTCTCTTTCAATATTCAGGGTTATCAGGGCAGTGATGGCCTAGTGTGCAGTAGGGTGCAGGTTGGCAGTGCCTGGGGCTGTGTGACTGTTGGACCTTTGGGTGATTGGCAGTATGCCCAGACACACCTCCTGTGGCTCCTTGCACTTTCCTGGCTCCGAGCCCAGACTGACCAACCCTGTGTGTGTGTGTGTGTGTGTGTGTGTGTGTGTGTGTGTGTGTGTGTGTGTGTGTGTGTGTGTGTGTGTGTGTGTGTGTGTGTGTGTGTGTGTGTGTGTGTGTGTGTGTGTGTGTGTGTGTGTGTGTGTTCCTCTGTCTGTGTGACCGACAAACAACACAATGGGGTCAGGCAGCCACGGGTCTCCTCCACAGTTTACCAATGAATGTGTGTATGATGAAATTTGGGATGTTTGCAATAGAATAACCTGATTATATACAATTGTTTCCTCTCTGCTACCAAATAAGGCTAAGCAGGAGCCAGCTCAGGAACTGGGCTTCAAACTTCAGTAAGTGGAACCAGACTAAAAGAGAAGACAACAAAGTCAGTGTTCTATCAGTGTTCTGGGACATTGTGGATGGTCATGTCACTGTTTCCATGTTATGGTTAACTAGCCTGTAGTTCCCCCCTCCTATCTCTCTCTCCCTGCCTCTCTCTCCCTCTCTTGCTCTCCCTCCCTCCCTCTCTTGCTCTCTCTCTCTCTCTCTCTCTCTCTCTCTGGTGGAGCTTGAGGCCCATCTCTCTCTCCCACTCCCCTTTTCCCTCTCTCTCCTTCACTCCTTATATCTTGCCAAGCTTCCCCACAAACAATCACAGAGCTAGCCAGCAGAGAGAAGAAGAAAGGAGCTTGTCACACAAATCCATTGCGCAGATGATGTGGATGAACTTGCTAACTACCCTCAGAAGGCCCAGACTGTTCCCTGACACTTGGACGCCATGCAGTCAACGTGGTTTTGACCAATGAGGTCACCCGTTGAAAGAACATCCATGACATCACCCTATTGGCCCATCACTCATCTCACCCAATCACACTCGAGAGTCAGGCGCTAACCCACAGAGAAGGAAGAAGACGGTCTAAAAATGAAACCAAATAAAATGAAGCAGAGAGGGGAAAAGACTGGAATATGTTTTTATTTAAAAGTAATCATTTTTCTTTAAATGGGTAAAGAGGAGAAGAAGGAGAGGTTTGTCCTAGAGAGGACAGGCAGTTATAGCAGAGGCCTAGTTTTTCCTCAAACCCAAACCAGACACTTGGAGGTGTCTCTGTATACAGTCAAACGTTTGTTGTGCTAGGATACTAAGCAGAGACAGGTTCATTGTTAGCTTTTGTGTCTGGAAACTTTACCGCTTTTTTCCAACCGCTCTTTTTGAAATTTGTGACCTCTGTAATCGGTGATGTTATTTTAAAACACTTTTTTTTAAGTTTCTTGTCTCACAGATTTTCTTGACTTTATACTTTGTTGGGTCCGTTCACAAGGCCCCAGCTGCCTCCCCTCTCTCCCTCGCTCCCTCTCTCCCTATCTCCCTCTCTCCGTCTCTCCATCTCTCTCAATGTCTTTCTCTTGCTTTCCTTTTCTCTCAGTGTTCCCAGGGGTCATCAGCTGATTTGCCGGCTGTTGTTGATGACACCCGTTCACTTTGCCCCTCTGACCTCTGAACTTTAATGTCTTCTATTCGAGTCTTCTTTCTAGGAACATGAAAACCTGCCACACAAACAAACACGACATGGACCAGTCTGTCCCTCAAAGTCCCTCTTGTGAATAAACAACCTATTTTCCTATATACCATCCTAACTAGAGTTGCACAGTTCTGGGAACTTTCCCAAAATTCCCATCTTTCTTTGTTTTTCTCTCCAGAGGTGATGAAGAGCAGATTATAAGGATTTAACCTTAAACCCTTAAAACCCAGCCTATCAACACGCATCATCACAATTAAAAACAGTGTGCTCACTCTGCCACATATCTATTATTTGTCCAATTAAACAATAGATGGAGGGAAAAGGACGGGTTGAAGAACAGAAGAAGAGAGGAAGAGAGGAAACCCACACCCCCCCCTCTCCCTCCCTCCATCCCTCCCTCCTTTTCTTTTAGTCTTTTTTCCAACAGCGCAACCCTGTCACGCTTAGAGAGGGGGGCCGGACGAAACAAAACAAGCCGCCAAACTAACACAACCGAACGCCAAGCTCAAATTCAACCGTGATGGGCCGCCACCAAGCGAGCAAGAGCGAGCATGACGTAAAAAAAAAGCCCTTCTTTTGTAATGTATATTAACTCCAGGAGGCCATTGTCACCTGACAGACCATTGTTCTGTGTGGGCCTGGGCCCCGCCACAGGAGCAGGTTGGCTGCATTGTTTATGGAGATTGGGCGCGGGTGCTGACTGGGTGTCTGCTAGGCGGGGGTTAAAAAAGGGGGGAGACAGGGGGGACGCTGTGACCCTGAGCAGATGGCTGGGCAGGGGCTCTGCTGAGCCAAAAATTAATAGCGTGTGCCATTTCACATTGTCTGAGACAGGCTGCCTAAAAACCAAACTGCCCCCTCTCTCCCTCCCTCTCCCCCTCCATCTCCCTCACTACCCCTACCCTTCCACTCCCTCTCCCCCTCCATCCCTCTCTGTCTTTACTCCCTCCCTTCTGCTCCCCCTCCCCCTCCCTCTGCCTTGTCCTCCTCCCTCCTTCTCCCTCCTTTTCCCTCCTCCTCCCTCCTCGTCCCTCCTCCTCCCCCCTCCTCCCTCTCCCCCAACATCTGGAACTACAGTCTCCATGGAGTGCTCCTTCATTGGCAACTTCACTCTTTTTACAAACACTCCTTCGCTCTCTCTCTCTCATCCATTCATTCATTCACACCCTTGCTCATTCATCTTGCTCTCAATAGCTCAAATAAACATTCATTCACAGGTTTGCTCATTCAGAAGGGGCTTTATCGGCAGACAAATGAGGCACCTGTGTTTCAAAAGCTCTCCCGCTGAATGACCTGCTATCCCGTTTCCTCTAACCCTCTAGCTCACTCACTCACCTTCTCCTTCTCTCTCTATTCCTACCTCCTCACCCACTCATTCCCCTTTAAGAGCCTACCATAACAAACACCCTCCACTACTACTGGCACGACTTCCTCCGAAGCTGCCTCCTCTCCTTGTTTGGGCAGGCTTTGGCGTTTGTCGTCACCGGCCTTCTAGCCACTGCCGCTCCATATCCCATCATTCCATTTGTTTTGTCTTGTTTATTACACACACCTGGTTCATATCCCCTCATCAGTACCTGTATAAGTGTTCCCTCTGCCCCCCTTTGTCTTTGTGTGTGATTGTTTATTGTGGAGGAGAGAGAAGCTAGGTGGAGCTCCGTGTATTTTGTATCGCCGGGAATATTCGTTGTGTGCCTTGTATTTTCCAGTGCGCCTGTTTTGCGCATTCCTGCGTAACTCTGTTATTCTGTGATTTACCTGATGTGTTTTTACGCATTCCTGCGTAACTCTGTTATTCTGTGATTTACCTGATTCCAAATCATCTCATCACAGAATCACACACCTGAACATGGAGTCAGCATTCGACTATGCTAACCAGCTTGGGAGAAGCGATGGATCGGGTTCTCCAGGTCATCCAACGCCTGGAGAGGAGAGGACCCGATCTTTCGGGACCAGCTGAGCGACCGGATCCAGCCACCCACACCCCAGCACCCAGAGGGATTCATATATCTCGACCACAGGATTTTGACAGGACAGCTGCCCTCTGCCAGGGATTCCTCCTACAAATGGATTTAACTTCTCGACCATCAGCCCGGCTCCATCGGAGCGGGAGAAGGTGTCCGCACTCGTCTCCCGCCTCTCGGGGAAAGCCCTGGAGTGGGCCAACGCGGTCATGAGTGAAGGAGGAGCCACGTTGGACAACTTCGGGGAGTTCACTCGCCTCTTTCGGGCCGTCTTCGATCACCCGCCCAAAGGTAGAGAGGAGGGCGAGCGGATCTGTCGTTTGATCAACTGGTGGACATGGCCATCCGGTTGGACAACCTGCTGACTTCTAGAGGACATCCTGGAAGGGGCCTGCCCGTTCTACCAACCCCCCCAACCCGGATCACGAGATGATGGAGCTGGGTGGAGCGGCGATCCGGGAGAGCGGAGGATGACAGCGCCAGTCTCACTCTTGTGGCACGGGAGGACATTCTGCTGCACGCTGTCGTCAGCGTTCTTTTGGGTCTGGAGGCGGCAGGCAGGGCACTCTCGCATCACCCCAGGTATCGAACACCCACACTCGTTCAGAGCCCTCTGCTGCGCACTGTACCCTACCCATCCACTGTCCTGATCACATTGTAGTTCTCCAGTGTAAGACACTGGTCGATTCAGGCACAGCTGGGAACTTTATGGACAGGTCCTTTGCACATAGTCTAGGCATTACATTGGTTCCCCTATCCATTCCACTCCCCATCAGAGCACTTGACAGTCAACCATTAGGGCCTGGGTTCGTTAGGGAAGTTACAGCACCAGTCACTATGGTTACGCACAAGACTCATTGAGAGCAAGTCACTTTTTTTATTATTGAGTCTCCTGATTTCCCTGTTGTGTTAGGTCTTCCCTGGTTAGCACTACACAACCCCACCTTTTCATGGCCGCAGAGGGTTCTCACGGGGTGGTCACGAGAGTGTCAGGGTAGGGTTTTGTGAAGAAGAAAGACGGAGGTCTGCGCCCTTGCATTGATTACCGAGCACTGAACAAGGGGACAATACGTTATAGTTATCCTCTACCCCTCATTCCATATGTGATCGAGTCAATGCATGGGGTGCGCTTCTTCACAAAATTAGATCTCCGGAGTGCGTACAACCTGGTGCGTGTCCGAGAGGGAGATGAGTGGAAGACAGCATTCAGCACAACCACGGGGCATTACGAATACCTGGTGATGCCCTACGGTTTGATAAATGCTCCATCCGTCTTCCAGTCCTTTGTGAACAAGGTGTTTCGGGACATGCTTGGTCGCGGTGTAGTGGTCTACATCAATGACATTCTGGTTTATTCCGCTACGCGCGCCGAGCATGCATCCCTGGTTCGCAAAGTGCTGGCCCGACTGTTGGAACATGACCTTTATGCTAAGGCAGAAAAGTGTCTGTTTTTCCAGCAGTCCGTCTCCTTCCTCGGATACCGCATTACCACCTCAGGTGTGGAGATGAAGGGAGATCGCATTTCAGCCGTGCATAATTGGCTGACTCCAACCACGGTAAAGGAGGTGCAGCGATTTATTGGCTTTGCCAACTACTAACGGAGGTTTATCCGGGGCTTTGGCAAGGTCGCAGCTCCCATCACATCTCTGTTGAAGGGTGGGCAGTCCCGGCTCTGCTTGTCTGCTGAGGCTGACAGGGCCTTCAGTAACCTGAGGGTTCTGTTCACCTCAGCCCCGGTACTGGCCCATCCCGATCCATCACTACCGTTCGTAGTGGAGGTGGATGCATCCAAGGCAGGGATAGGCGCTGTCCTATCGCAACGCTCGGGCACGCCACCCATGCTCCGCCCCTGTGCCTTCTTCTCCAAGAAGCTCAGCCCGGCGAAGCAGAACTACGACGTTGGTGATCGGGAACTGTTGGCTGTTGTCCGAGCCCTGACCGTGTGGAGGCACTGGCTCGAAGGGGCAAAACACCCTTTCCTCGTCTGGATGGAACACCGTAACCTGGAGTACATCCGGGCAGGGAGGAGGCTGAATCCTCGTCAGGCCAGGTGGGCCCTATTCTTCACCCGGTTTGATTTTACACTATCTTACATCCCAGGTACGAAGAATGTGAAAGCAGATGCACTGTCACGGCTGTACGACACAGAGGAGAGGCCCATAGACAACACCCCCATACTCCCGGCCTCCTGCATTGTGGCGCCGGTAGTATGGGCGATGGACGCGGACATAGAGCAGGCGTTACGCACAGAGCCATCTCCACCTCAGTGTCCAGCTGGGCTGCAGTACGTGCCTGCTCTTGGCCGTGACCGTCTGATCTATTGGGCACACACGTCCCTCTCCTCTGGTCACCCATGTATCGGTCGTACAGTGCGCTGCCTGACCGGAAAGTACTGGTGCCCTACCTTGACTAAGGACGTGAGGGTGCATGTCTCCTTCTGCTCGGTGTGCGCCCAGAGTAAGGCACCTAGGCACCTCCCAGCGGGTAAGTTACAGCCCTTACCAGTTCCACAATGGCCATGGTCCCACTTCTGTATTGACTTCCTTGCTGATCTTCCCCTCTCTCAAGGTAACACCACCATCCTGGTCGTGGACCGCTTTTCCAAAGCCTGCCGCCTCCTTCCTCTGCCCGGTCTCCCCGCGGCCCTGCAGACTGCGGAGGCCCTGTTTACACACGTCTTCCGGCACTACGGGGTGCCAGAGGTCATAGTGTCTGACCTGGGTCCCCAGTTTACATTCAGGGTCTGGAAGGCGTTCATGGAACGTCTGGGGGTCTCGGTCAGCCTGACCTCTGGTTTTCACCCCGAGTCAAATGCTCAGGTGGAACGGGTGAATCAGGATGTGGGTAGGTTCCTGCAGTCCTACTGCCAGGACCGGCCGGGGGAGTGGTCGGTGTTCTTGCCATGGGCCGAATATGCCCAGAACTCTCTCCGTCACTCCTCCACTAACCTAATGCCATTTCAATGTGTTTTAGGTTATCAGCCGGTTCTGGCACCGTGGCATCAGAGCCAGACCGAGGCTCCTGTGGTGGATGACTGGTTTCTGCGCGCGGAGGAGATGTGGAACGCTGCTCACGTACACCTCCAATGCGCCGTGCGTCGCCAGAAGGCCAACGCTGACCGCCACTGCAGTGAGGCCCCGGTCTTTGTACTGGGTGATCGGGTCTGGCCTCGACCCGGAATCTGCCCCTCCGCCTGCCCTGCCGGAAGCTGAGCCCGCGGTTTGTGGGGCCGTTCAAAGTCCTGAGGAGAATAAACAAGGTTACCTGTAGTTTATCACTCCCTCCAGATTATCGTATTAACCCCTCGTTCCATTTGTCTCTCCTCAGGTCGGTGGTGGCTGGTCCGCTCCAGGAGGCTGAGGTGTGGGAGGTCCCTCCACCCCCTCTGGACATCGAGGGGGCCCCGGCGTACTCCGTCCGTTCCATCCTGAATTCGAGGCGTCGGGTGGGGGGCCTTCAGTACCTCTTGGAGTGGGAGGGGTATGGTCCAGAGGTGCGGTGCTGGGTCCCCGTGAGGGATATCCTCGATCCCTCCCTGTTGCGGGATTTCCACCGTTGCCATCCGGCTCGCCCTGCTCCGCGTCCTCCTGGCCGTCCCCTCATCAGGACCTGTATATGTGTTCCCTCTGCCTCCTTGTCTTTGTGTGTGATTGTTTATTGTAGAGGAGAGAGAAGCTCGGTGGAGCTCCGTGTATTTTGTATCACCGGGAATATTCGTTGTGTGCCTTGTATTTTCCAGTGCGCCTGTTTATGCGCACTGGAGTGTTTTTACGCATTACTGCGTAACTCTGTGGTTCAGAATAAATCCTGTTATTCTGTGATTTACCCTCCTGCGCCTGACTCCTTCAAAATCACCTCATCACAACTATACATTCCCTCCTCCTAGCTCCTACAGCTCATCACATAACAGTCCCTGCTATCTAGTCTGGGGCATGCATCCTCCAACAAACATTTCCGGGGCCTCTTCAGAATCCGCCAAGAATGGGACATGGGGTCAGAGGGCCGCCGGACCCCCTCGACGGGCCCCCTCTCCTAATCACCAGGGCTCTTCCTGTCTCTCTGGGCCCCCCGGCTGACAGCCAGAGAGATGGAGGACGAGGGGGAACCAGACGGTCAGGGCCTTAGTGCAGCCCACTTGGCAGGCTCCTACTGTGGGGCTCTGTGTGTGTGTGTGTGTGTGTGTGTGTTTGGTTGCCTTTTTTGTGTTAATCTATGTCTACTTGTCTGTGTGACGCTGTGTTTGTTTCTGTGTGTATTTATTTGTGTGTGTGTGTGTGTATTTATTTGAGTGTGTGTGCGTGTGTGTATGCAGATGTGTATGTAGCAGACGTGGGCGTAAGGAATCAAGGGTCAGGGTTAAAAATGCTGCAGTTGACAAAGTAAAGCTGCCATCCAAACACTATCTCCACAACAATAGCATTAGCAACAAGGAGGAAATATGTATCACGTAATCATGCACTACACAGTGAGGGAGACTCTGTAATGGGACTTTAGACAGGATCAACTTGAAAGGTAAGGTATTGCCACTGACATTCTGAAGACCTAAAACATCAAGGATAGGTTTTTGTTCAACCAAACCATTTTTTGCTGTTTTCTTACAAGGTTTTATGAGTTGGCTTTATCCATGGGTTGCATTAGTATTTTGCAATTGGTGGGACTGCTCCAAAAATCCTTATTGTTTTACATAAATGTGTTCAGTTCTCGCTATATGTGACTGAACCAACTTTGTGTCAGTAGTATATTGCAGAATAAGGGCACTAACCCAAACTAAACCAGTTGTTGAGCTTAGTTTACTGGATATGAATATCCCATAAGAATTTACACAAAGTGGAGAGATTTACTTTTGTTGGAAACCTTCATTGTTATGACATCTTTGTCCTTTTCCTCTTTGTTCTTGTGTCTGGTTTAGATTTGAGCAGGGATTCTGTACAAGCCCTCACTACAATGAAAACCTCCCAAAACATTGGAACGGGTCCTTATTGACCACAATATTGCATATCAAGATTCAGGAGCAAATATTTCCACCACATCCTGACAACAAACTAAATCATTTCTGTTGAGGTTTGGAGAAATAGGGCTGCCTATAATCGAAAAGGACTCCAATAAATCTTGATTTTGGCGTATGCGTCCTGAAAGGTCGAAAGATCTCGTTAAAGATTTACACAAACACAGTGTGGAACTATGTATTGGCTCATGGTTTCCACATACCCTGAAGGGAGGAACATGACTGTCACTTACAGTAAAAGTATGTCTACAGTAACAGACTGTCCAATAAGGGCTTCCCAATCACATCAGTTACTGAGTCAGCATTGCCATAGCATAGCATGAATGTTGTTGCTAACGCAAATCAATGTGTGGTTCCAACGTCCTTGTTGTATATTTTAGATGACTACCATCGGACCAAACTTGCCTAATGTTATTAGCCAGTTAAGGGAAACTACAGTAGGCCGAAGGCAATTGAACAGTTCACAAAGCTTGTTGCAGATGCCTTCAAAGCATTCACAATGTGCATGGTATTACTAACCTGTTTTTTGGCGACATTTTCGTGTAAAAAATACCAGAAACCTCATTATAATCTCGTGGTGAGATTTATTTAGAAACTTTTCTTAAAAATGTGCGTTATCAGGAGGCGATTATTAAATAGTAAATTGAGCAATAAATAAATAGTCACCTGTTTATATAACGCACATTGTTGGAGTGGCTGATTGTTCACCAGCTGGACGAGTCCCATAAAGCTGCCAGAAGGGCAGCACACGGGAGGGAAGGACTGGGGAAGAGAGGTTACTCCCGTATAGTCGTACTCAGTACCAGAGATAATGGAGGGAGCTCGGTTTTGTTCCCCACAGAATACAGCAAGACCCCGGAGCCCAGAAGACAGTATCCCGGAGGAGGTCTCCTGGAGGACACCCATTATTTTCTCTTTGTTTATTATTTAAATAAACACCCTTGAAACCGAGCTAATACAATTCTGTCCGTGTCTGATCTGTGTACACGTCTTGATCAAACCCTCTGGTCTGCCACAAGTGGTGGAGAATGCGGGGCATTCTGAAAACGTGGTCAGATCAGGGTTGATGTTTACGCAGCATCAGCATGGACTGAGTTGATAGCTCAGTTCGTCCGGGCCCAACAGGCACAACAGGCGGTTCAGGAACGAATGCTGGAGGAACAGCGGCTACAAAATATTCGCCTCGTTGAGGAAATCAGGAAGCTACAAGGAGGAGCGCCTACTGAATCGCATCCAAACCTGTTTTTAATCAAGCTAACGGAGGACGATGACATCGAAACATACCTCTGCACGTTTGAACGGACAGCGCTACGGGAAGGATGGCCAAGGCCGAAGTGGGCAAGTCTGCTGGCCCCATTCCTGTCCAGGAATGCCCAAATGGTGTATTGGGACCTTAACGACGAACAGGCGGCTAACTACGACGGTCTCAAATGGGAGCTACTCAGCCGCTATGGGTACAGCATGGCCCATTGGGCTCAACGGTTCCACGACTGGAGGTTCGTGGCCGACGCCTCCCCCCGAGCCCAGATGAGCGACCTACTGTGCATCACCAGGGCTCCTAACCGACATATCCACCCTCTCCATCATAGACAAAGTGGTCATGGATCGCTTCTTATGGGTGCTACCCCACGACAGCATGTCCACGCGCGCCCCAGACCTTGGAGGACCTCCTGGGATTAGTGGAGATGCATCAGGACACCGTGGTCCTGCTGAAGGGGAGCCGGGCCGAGTCGGGGACCGGTCCGAGGGGACGGAAGGACAACCCACCGCCGTATACCCCGAACCGACAGTCTGCTGTGCTGTTTGTTGCTACTTGGCTACCTGCCAAACTATTCACGTTTTACTTTTAATAAACGTTTAATCAATCTTTGTGTTCAACAAATTTACCAACTTTTTAGTTTTGTCCTCACTCATCTTTTTTCGTTAAACTTTTTCACCCCGGACGTTTATCCCGAGACAGAAGAGTCATTTTCCTGTGCGTTTTAGCTGCCAACTTTACGTTATTTTCCTTTTTTCCATCGCAACTTTTTTCCCTTATTCAACTTTTTCACTCCGGACGCTTTATCTGGACATGGTTCATCAACATCTTCAACAGCCGAAGCTAAGTAGTAACATTAACATGATGTCTTCTAATTGCAGTCGCTGTACTCATAATATACAGGAGAACGATCGCCTTACGGCGAAAATAGCTGTGCTACAAGCCCAGCTTCAGACGCAATCGTTAGGCAAGGGTAATCTCAGTGTAGGAAAGGAAGAAACAGCGTCTGTGCCACCAGTAAGTACAGACAGTAACGTTAGTATAAATCCCCCCGCACAGTCCCCGCAGCCGGACAACTTTCTCATGGCTTCTGGAGGGAAATACTGTTGGAATGATCAACCGGTGTCGCTCATTCAGCCGACAGAAACCTTCAACCGGTTTTCCCCATTATGTAGCGAGTCGGAGTCTGAGTCTGAGTCTTCTCTAGTCTCTACTCCTCCCGTTACGGGGTCTGAGACGCCGAAGGCTCCCACCATTAGCTCTGACAAATTGAAAACCCTAGTCATTGGCGACTCCATTACCCGCAGTATTAGACTTAAACGAATCACCCAGCGATCATACACTGTTTACCAGGGGGCAGGGCTACCGACGTTAAGGCTAATCTAAAGATGGTGCTGGCTAAAGCTAAAACTGGCGAGTGTAGAGAGTATAGAGATATTGTTATCCACGTCGGCACCAACGATGTTAGGATGAAACAGTCAGAGGTCACCAAGTGCAACATAGCTTCAGCTTGTAAATCAGCTAGAAAGATGTGTCGGCATCGAGTAATTGTCTCTGGCCCCCTCCCAGTTAGGGGGAAGTGACGAGCTCTACAGCAGAGTCTCAGCACTTAATCGCTGGTTGAAAACTGTTTTCTGCCCCTCCCAAAAGATAACATTTGTGGATAATTGGCCCTCTTTCTGGGACTCACCCACAAACAGGACCAAGCCTGACCTGCTGAGGAGTGACGGACTCCATCCTAGCTGGAGGGGTGCTCTCCTCTTATCTACCAACATAGATAGGGCTCTAACTCCTCTAGCCCCACAGTGAAATAGGGTGCAGGCCAGGCAGCAGGCTGTTAGCCAACCTGCCAGCTTAGTGGAGTCTGCCAATAGCACAGTCAGTGTAGTCAGCTCAGCCATACCCATTGAGACTGTGTCTGTGCCTCGACCTAGGTTGGGCAAAACTAAACATGGCGGTGTTCACCCTAGCAATCTTATTAGGATAAAGACCTCCTCCATTCCTGCCATTATTGAAAGCTTCCAGGAAATTGGAACGGAAATGGCGCCACACCAAACTGGAAGTCTTCCGACTAGCTTGGAAAGACAGTACCGTGCAGTACCGAAGAGCCCTCACTGCTGCTCGATCATCCTACTTTTCCAACTTAATTGAGGAAAATAAGAACAATCCAAAATTTCTTTTTGATACTGTTGCAAAGCTAACTAAAAAGCAGCATTCCCCAAGAGAGGATGGCTTTCACTTCAGCAGTGATAAATTCATGAACTTCTTTGAGGAAAAGATCATGACCATTAGAAAGCAAATTACGGACTCCTCTTTGAATCTGCGTATTCCTCCAGGGCTTAGCTGTCCTGGATCTGCACAGCTCTGCGAGGGCCTGGGATCGGGAGAGACACTTAAGTGTTTTAGTACTATATCTCTTGACACAATGATGAAAATAATCATGGCCTCTAAACCTTCAAGCTGCATACTGGATCCTATTCCTACTAAACTGCTGAAGGAGCTGCTTCCTGTGCTTGGCCCTCCTATGTTGAACATAATAAACAGCTCTCTATCCACCGGATGTGTACCAAACTCACTAAAAGTGGCAGTGATAAAGCCTCTCTTGAAAAAGCCAAACCTTGACCCGGAAAATATAAAAAACTATCGGCCTATATCGAATCTTCCATTCCTCTCAAAAATTTTAGAAAAAGCTGTTGCGCAGCAACTCACTGCCTTTCTGAAGACAAACAATGTATACGAAATGCTTCAGTCTGGTTTTAGACCCCATCATAGCACTGAGACTGCACTTGTGAAGGTGGTAAATGACCTTTTAATGGCGTCAGACCGACGCTCTGCATCTGTCCTCGTGCTACTAGACCTTAGTGCTGCCTTTGACACCATCGATCACCACATTCTTTTGGAGAGACTGGAAACCCAAATTGGTCTACACGGACAAGTTCTGGCCTGGTTTAGATCCTACCTGTCGGAAAGATATCAGTTTGTCTCTGTGAATGGTCTGTCCTCCGACAAATCAACTGTACATTTCCGGTGTTCCTCAAGGTTCCGTTTTAGGACCACTATTGTTTTCACTATATATTTTACCTCTTGGGGATGTTATTCGAAAACATAATGTTAACTTTCACTGCTATGCGGATGACACACAGCTGTACATTTCAATGAAACATGGTGAAGCCCCAAAATTGCCCTCGCTAGAAGCCTGTGTTTCAGACATAAGGAAGTGGATGGCTGAAAACTTTTTACTTTTAAACTCGGACAAAACAGAGATGCTTGTTCTAGGTCCCAAGAAACAAAGAGATCTTCTGTTAAATCTGACAATTCATCTAGATGGTTGTAAAGTCGTCTCAAATAAAACTGTGAAGGACCTCGGTGTTACTCTTGACCCTGATCTCTCTTTTGACGAACATATCAAGACTGTTTCAAGGACAGCTTTTTTCCATCTACGTAACATTGCAAAAATCAGAAATTTTCTGTCCAAAAATGATGCAGAAAAATTAATCCATGCATTTGTTACTTCTAGGTTAGACTACTGCAATGCTCTATTTTCCGGCTACCGGATAAAGCACTAAATAAACTTCAGTTAGTGCTAAATACGGCTGCTAGAATCCTGACTAGAACCAAGAAATTTGATCATATTACTCCAGTGCTAGCTTCCCTACACTGGCTTCCTGTTAAGGCAAGGGCTGATTTCAAGGTTTTACTGTTAACCTATAAAGCGTTACATGGGCTTGCTCCTACCCTATCTTTCCGAGTTGGTCCTGCCGTACATACCAATACGTACGCTACGGTCACAAGACGCAGGCCTCCTAATTGTCCCTAGAATTTCTAAGCAAACAGCGGGAGGCAGGGCTTTCTCCTATAGATCTCCATTTTTATGGAACAGTCTGCCTACCCATGTGAGAGACGCAGACTCGGTCTCAACCTTTAAGTCTTTACTGAAGACTTATCTCTTCAGTAGGTCATATGATTGAGTGTAGTCTGGCCCAGGAGTGTGAAGGTGAACGGAAAGGCTGGAGCAACGAACAGCCCTTGCTGTCTCTGCCGGGCCGGTTCCCCTCTCCACTGGGGTTCTCTGCCTCTAACCCTGTTGCAGGGGCTGAGTCACTGGCTTGCTGGTGCTCTTTCATGCCGTCCCCTGGGAGGGGTGCGTCACTTGAGTGGGTTGAGTTACTGACGTGATCTTCCTGTCTGGGTTGGCGCCCCCCCCTTGGTTTGTGCTGTGGTGGAGACCTCTGTGGGCTATACTCGGCCTTGTCTCAGGATTGTAAGTTGGTGGTTGGGGATATCCCTCTAGTGGTGCGGGGGGCTGTGCTTTGGCGGAGTGGGTGGGGTTATATCCTTCCTGTTTGGCCCTGTCCGGGGTTTCTTCGGATGGGGCCACAGTGTCTCCGGACCGCTCCTGTCTCAGCCTCCAGTATTTATGCTGCAGTAGTTTATGTGTCGGGGGCTGGGGTTAGTTGGTTATACCTGGAGTACTTCTCCTGTCTTATCCAGTGTCCTGTGTGAATTTAAGTATGCTCTCTCTAATTCTCTCGTTCTCTCTTTCTCTCTGAGAACCTGAGCCCTAGGACCATACGTCAGGACTACCGGGCATGATGACACCTTGCTGTCCCCAGTCCGCCTGGCCTTGCTGCTATTCCAGTTTCAACTGTTCTGCCTGCGGCTACGAAACCCCTACCTGTCCCAGACCTGCTGTTTTCAACTCTTTAATGATCGGCTATGAAAAGCCAACTGAGAGACCTGAGCCCTAGGACCATACGTCGGGACTACCGGCCGTGGTGACTCCTTGCTGTCCCCAGTCCGCCTGGCCTTGCTGCTATTCCAGTTTCAACTGTTCTGCCTGCGGTTATGGAACCCCCTACCTGTCCCAGACCTGCTGTTTTCAACTCTTAATGATCGGCTATGAAAAGCCAACTGAGATTTATTCCTGATTATTATTTGACCATGCTTGTCACTTATGAAAATTTTTGAACATCTTGGCATGGTTCTGTTATAATCTCCACCCGGCACAGCCAGAAGAGGACTGGCCACCCCTCATAGCCTGGTTCCTCTCTAGGTTTCTTCCTAGGCTTTCGCCTTTCTAGGGAGTTTTTCCTAGCCACCGTGCTTCTACACCTGCATTACTAGCTGTTTGGGGTTTTAGGCTGGGTTTCTGTACAGCACTTCGAGATATTAGCTGATGTAAGAAGGGCTATATAAAATAAAATTGATTGATTGATTGATTGAAAGGGCCGCTGACCCGCGGAGAGACGGCTGGGGGAGAGCCGATCCACCGCCGACGACCCCAGGTAGATGGAGACCAAAGGAGGTGTTTTGAGTCTAGCGCCCGGGGGCACCTTGCATGGAATTGCCCGGCTCGAGAGGAGTCAATGCCATCAGCGAGCCGCGGAGGTGAGGTGGGCCACGCAGTGAACTAAGTCACCTCCTGTTGGGTGCACCACAAACCATCGGCACCCATGGTCCCGGTGAAAGGACACGACACTGAAGCTCTACTGGACTCCGGGAGTGTGGTTACGCTCGTAGCCATGAGCCTGCTGGCCCAGGGGACCGAACGTGGCATGGATATGTCTGTTTCCTGTGTCCACGGTGACACCAAGCGGTATCTGACCATACAGTCCAACATCGTGACACCACAAGGGAGCTGCCAGATGATGGTGGGTGCTGTACCGGAGTTGCCGGTACCCCTCCTTGTGGGACGAGATTGTCCGCTGCTCGCAGCACTGTGGAGGCACGAGCTGAGGATAAAGGTATGAGCCGGTGGGAGACGAGAGCGAGGACGACCCATCGCCTGCGTGGCCCAGAAGCAAGCGGTTGACATGCCCGTATCTACGGGTCCGGAGTATGAGGGGGCACTGGAACCCGACCCCCCCCCCGGTGAACAACTGGAGGAGGAGCCTGTCCTCCCCCTCATCGATTTCGAGGGACCAGCCGTGTCACCCGCCATGGGCCAACTGAGGGGACAGTTCGGGACTGCCCAGTGGGAGGATCCGAATTTGAAAGCTGCCGCTGCCCAAGCGAAAGCTCGGGGGGAGGCTCCCCTTTTTCCTATTTTGTTGCCTTACAACCTGGAATTAAAATTGTTTGTATCATTTGATTTACACAACATGCCTACCAATTTGAAGATGCAAAATATTTTTTGGGGTGAAACAGAAAAACAGAAAACTTGAGCGTGCATAACTATTCACCACCCCCAAAGTCATTACTTTGTAGAGCCACCTTTTGCAGCAATTACAACTGCAAGTCACTTGGGGTATGTCTCTATAAGCTTGGCACATCTAGCCACTGGAATTTTTGCCTATTCTTCAAGGCAAAACTGCTCCAGCTCTTTCAAGTTGGATGGGTTCCGCTGGTGTACAGTAATCTTTAAGTCATACTACAGATTCTCAATTGGATTGAGGTCCGGGCTTTGACTAGGCCATTCCAAGACATTTAAATGTATCCCCTTAAACCACTCGAGTGTTGCTTTAGCAGTATGCTTAGGGTCATTGTCCTGCTGGAAGGTGAACCTCCGTCCCAGTCTCAAATCTCTGGAAGACTGAAACAGGTTTCCCTCAAGAATTTCCCTGTATTTAGCGCCATCCAGCATTCCTTCAATTCTGACCAGTTTCCCATTCCCTGCCGATGAAAAACATCCCCACAGCATGATGCTGCCAACACCATGCTTCACTGTGGGGATGGTATTCTCAGGGTGATGAGGGGTGTTGGGTTTGTGCCAGACATAGCGTTTTCCTTGATGGCCAAAAAGCTCAATTTTAGTCTCATCGGACCAGAGTACCTTCTTCCATATGACCAGAGTACCTTCTACCACATGGCTTTTGGCGAACACCAAATGTGTTTGCTTATTTATTTCTTTAAGCAGTGGCTTTTTTCTGGCCAGTCTTCCGTAAAGCCCAGCTCTGTGGAGTGTACGGCTTAAAGTGGTCCTATGGACAGATACTCCAATCTCCGCTGTGGAGATTTGCAGCTCTTTCAGGGTTATCTTTGTTCTCTTTGTTGCCTCTCTGATTAATGCCCTCCTTGCTTGGTCCGTGAGTTTGGTGGGCGGCCCTCTCTTGGCAGGTTTGTTGTGGTGCCATATTCTTTCCATTTTTTAATAATGGATTTAATGGTGCTCCGTGGGATGTTCAAAGTTTCAGATATTTTTTTATAACCCAACCCTGATCTGTACTTCTCCACAACTTGGTCCCTGACCTGTTTGGATAGCTCCTTGGTCTTCATGGTGCTGCTTGCTTGGTGGTGCCCCTTGCTTAGTGGTGTTGCAGACTCTGGAGCCTTTCAGAACAGGTGTATATATACTGAGATCATGTGACAGATCATGTGACACTTAGATTGCACACAGGTGGACTTTATTTAACTAATTATGTGACTTCTGAAGGTAATTGGTTGCACCAGATCTTATTTAGTGGCTTCATAGCAAAGGGGTTGAATACATATACACACACCGCTTTTCCGTTAATTATTTTGAAGAATTTATTGAAACAAGTTATTTTTTTCATTTCACTTCACCAATTTGGACTATTTTGTGTATGTCCATTACATGAAATCCAAATAAAAATCCATTTAAATTACAGGTTGTAATGCAACAAAATAGGAAAAACGCCAAGGGGGATGAATACTTTTGCAAGGCACTGTACTGTTGCTTCCCCAACGGTACATGGGAATCGTTCTTCAGCTGGCCCACACTGGGAATGGAGGAGACCCGGGAAGGATCGCCGCCCGGTTCCACTGGCCCGGGATGAGGAGAGCTGTGGAAGACTATTGTCGCAGCTGCCTGGAGTGTCAAATCACTGCCCCAAAAGCACACTTCCGAAACCCGCTGGTCCCCCTACAGATCATCTGTGTGCCCTTTGAACGCATAGCCATGGACATAGTGGGACCCCTGGTAAAAACGGCATGAGGACACCGGTACATCCTGGTAATGGTAGATTATGCCACCCGGTATCCCAAGGCCATTCCCCTTCGTGCGGCGGTCTCCAAGGGAATCGCCCGGGAGCTGTTCCACCTCTTTAGCTGGGTGGGCATCCCGAACGAGATCTTGACAGACCAAGGTTCCGAGTTGATGTCCCGCCTAATGAAAGATGTGTGTGCTCTCCTGCAGATCAAGCAGATCCGGACCTCCGTCTTTCACCCGCAGACGGATGGGCTCGTCGAGCG
This sequence comes from Coregonus clupeaformis, assembly GCF_020615455.1. Taxonomy (NCBI): domain Eukaryota; kingdom Metazoa; phylum Chordata; class Actinopteri; order Salmoniformes; family Salmonidae; genus Coregonus; species Coregonus clupeaformis. The sequence goes on along the minus strand of NW_025533989.1, from coordinate 281,938 downwards.
GTTCAATAAAACGCTCAAACAAATGCTGCGGAAGGTCATCGAGCGGGATGGGAAGAACTGGGACCAGCTACTACCCCACCTAATGTTCTCGGTTTGAGAAGTGCCCCAGGCATCCACCGGGTTTTCCCCTTTCAAACTCCTCTACGGGAGGAGGCCACGCGGCCTACTGGACCTCGCCAAGGAGGTGTGGGAAGCCCAGCCGACCCCCTTACGCAGCGTAGTGGAACACATGGAGATGATGAGGGAGCGGATGACAGCCATATGGCCAGTGGTAAGGGAACATATGGAGAAGGCCCAACGCACCCAAGCCCTACAATCGGGGAATCCAGCCCCGAGAATTCCAGGTGGGAGACAAGGTGCTGGTCTTAATCCTCACGGCAGAAAGTAAGTTCCTGGCAACATGGCACGGGCCGTACGAGGTGATAGAGAAGCTGGGACCCGTCAATTACCGCGTACGGCAGCCGGGGAGATGGAAACACCAACAGATTTACCACGTGAACTTATTGAAGAGGTTGCACGAGAGGAAAGCCTTGGCCGTGTTATGGTTGGGACACAGGACATCAACGGTACCAGTGGTGGTCCCGAGCAATGAGGACCTCGACCTGGCCCAGAAGCAAACGCTCCGGGAGTTCGTCGATCGGAACACAGTGGTGTTCTACGAGAAGCTGGGCCGCACGACCCTCATTGAACACCACGTCTGTCCCCGGCCCGAGGAAACGGTACGAAAGAGGCCATACCGGATCCCTGAGGCCCGAAGGAAGGCCGTGAAGCAGGAAGTGGAGGCTATGCTGAGGATGGGGATCCTCGAAGAGTCCCACATCGCATAGTGCATCCCCAAACCGGACAGTAGCCTGCGCTTCTGTAATGACTTCCGGGGTGTGAACGACATCAGCTTGTTCGACGCCTACCCCATGCCGAGGGTGGACGAGCTCATCGACCGATCTGGAGAGGCCTGGTACATCAGCATCCTCGACCTGACCAAAGGATATTGGCAGGTACTGTTGACAGCCTCCATCGGGAGAAGACAGCGTTTTCGACACCATACGGCTTATATCCGTACCGGGTGCTCCCATTCGGTCTCCACGGAGCCCCATCCACGTTCCAGCGCCTGATAGTACGCAGCGGCCTATTTGGATGATATCATCATCCACAGCCAAGGTTGGGAAGAGTTCTGACGCACCTCCAGGCGGTGCTGGATGCTCTCAGGCTAGCCAGGTTGACAGCGAACCCCAAGAAATGCAAGCTAGGGTTCGACGAGGTATAGTAGCTGGGGTATTTGATTGGACTGGGGAACGTCAAGCCCCAGGAGAGGAAGGTCCACACGGTACGTGACTGGCCCGTTCCACGCACTAAAACACAGGTCAAGTCCTTCCTGGGACTGGCAGGATACTACAGCCGGTTTATCCCCAACTTTGCGTTTATAGCCTCCCCCTTACCGATCTAACCAGGGCCCGCCTCCCAAAAACAGTGAAATGGACGGGCGAGACCAAAGCGGCGTTCAGGCGCCTGAGGGAAGTGCTGTGCTCCCATCCGATTCTCATAACGCCCGATTTCCAGGTACCGATGTTGGTCCAGACGGACGCATGCGACACGGGACTAGGGGCCATCCTGTCCCAGGTACACGATGCGGAGGAGCACCCCATCATGTACTTAAGCCGAAAGCTGATATCCAGAGAAAAAAGTACTTGATTGTCGAGAAAGAGTGCCTAGCGGTGAAGTGGGCGCTAGACACTCTCAAGTATTACCTGTTGGGCACCCACTTCACCCTGGTCACAGACCATGCTCCCCTGGTCTGGATGGCCAGGGGAAGGGACACAAACGATCGGGTCACCAGGTGGTTCTTGTCCCTTCAATGCTTCTCTTTTTCTGTTGTGCACAGGTCAGGGGTGAAGCATGGGAACGCGGATGCCCTATCGAGAAGGGAAACATATGTCGCACTGACAACCGCCCCCTCCCCGACATACGTCGAGGCCTGGTGACAGACGGAGTCTACATCACGCGGTGATGGCTCCCTCTGCTGGACGTGCCAGGTCTCGACGGGCTCTCCGGCCAGGACTAATTGGGACTGATTGTGGTTTGTGAGTAATCAAGGGGCTGATTGCTCACCAGCTGGACGAGTCCCATAAAGCTGCCAGAAGGGCAGCACACAGGAGGGAAGGACTGGGGAAGAGAGGTTACTCCCGTATAGTCGTACTCAGTACCAGAGATAATGTAGGGAGCTCGGTTTTGTTCCCCACAGGATACAGCAAGACCACGGAGCCCAGAAGACGGTTTCCCGGAGGAGGTCTCCTGGAGGAGCCCAGAAGACGGTATCCCGGAGGAGGTCTCCCGGAGGAGCCCAGAAGACAGTATCCCGGAGGAGGTCTCCCGGAGGAGCCCAGAAGATAGTATCCCGGAGGAGGTCTCACGGAGGAGCCCACAAGACAGTATCCCGGAGGAGGTCTCCCGGAGGAGCCCAGAAGACAGTATCCTGGAGGAGGTCTCCCGTAGGAGCCCAGAAGACAGTATCCCGGAGGAGGTCTCCCGGAGGAGCCCAGAAGACAGTATCCCGGAGGAGGTCTCCCGGAGGAGCCCAGAAGACAGTATCCCGGAGACCTATTCTTTTCTCTTTGTTTATTATTTAAATAAACACCCTTGAAACCTGAGCTAATACAATTCTGTCCGTGTCTGATCTGTGTAAACGTCTTAACCAAACCCCCTGGTCTGCCACACAACATAATTAGAACAGTAAAAAGTACTTTTTGTCTTACCTGTGGTATACTTTCAGCCAATCAGCATTCAGGGTTCGAACCACCTGCTTTATAATTAGGTGTATGGTATTTTTTCACTTTGCACATTGATTTTGCATTATGAAAATGTCGCCCTTAAAACACAGTAAAAAATGGCTGTAGAGAGAACATTGGAGTATAATCCACCCTTAGGTTTGGCTCGTATTGTTCCTCAATATCTTTGATATTAACTTCTCACACAAACTGTGGCAGCAGCAGTGCATCCTATCAGATTGTTATCAATGATATGATATGCCTTCTCCTGTTTGGAATCGCTGTGTCATTTGACCAATAACATTTTCATTGAATAGTATCACACACACGAAAGGTCGCTGGTTCGAATCCCCCAGCCGACTAAGTGAAAAATCTGGCAATTTGCCCTAGAGCAAGGCACTTAACCATAATTGCTCCTGTAAGTTGCTCTGGATAAGAGCGTCTGCTAAATGACTACTGTGAAAATCAACTTGCATTATCTCACTGCGACTAAGTCATTCTTCTAGATATCTGTTCCCTATATAGTGCACTACTTTTGCCCATTAAAAGTAGTGCACTATATTATACGGAATAGGTGGCCATTGGGGGGGGGGGTAGTGAAACAGTTTATATAGAAAGTGCTATCTCAGTTTCCCCTCCAATGTCCTTCAGTCTTTGAGCAATAAAAAAAAAAGTGAACAACTGTAAGGGGGAGAGCTCAGTCTGTCCCTGAGGGGGAAAACAAATGATGTGATCTCTGCCAGAAAATGTGACCTATGCCAAAAACGCATCATCTGCTTTACTTATGAATGGCTGATGTTGTTATCATAATTTGCTTATCACTATTTTGGTGGCCTGTTCCGGGGTCTGATCTTAGAAGATTGGACATCCTCTTTATGGAATATAGCAAGCACTCAAGTATCACAGCCTTGCCATTTGCTGGTGTAATATGGATATGCCACAAAACCAGTTCAGGTGGCTATAACCACATACTAGTATTGAGAAATGTGAGCCAAAATCGATTAAAGTTCCTTCACTAAATTCCATCCGGCTCGCACAAACCAAGGCTATTTACTTTAATACTAGCAGAGGGTTGCAACTATTATGGCAAAATACAACAAGTTTTTGTTTAGCAAATAACTAATTTGGGATAATTCATAGTCTTTTTAAAGTATTCAACACATTCCAAGAGTACGTCTCCCGTTTTCATAATATAATGAATAATACATATTTCAGAACTCATGATCAATTGCACAGTTTTTTTTTTAATCAGACGAAGCAGCGGCCCAAGGCAAAGACTGAACTCTAAAAGATACTGCCAAGACACAGAGCCAGACGACACTCATATACTTTCTATTAAACTGTTTCCCTTCGTATGAAATGAGATTACAATCTGCCATGCACAACTCCACTGCTCCACCGGGGTGATTAGAAAATAGTTGTGGTCACAGGTATAAGGTCAAGAACTTGGTAAAATAGAGAAATGACAGATTTGTTTAATGTTTTGTTAATAGTGTAATTCTAATAATTTCTGATGCTGATAGAATCACATGTTCTACAGTTATGGTCCATGTGATTTTTTTTGTTAAAACCAACACTCATTCCAAATGCTTGTAAAATACATTTGACATAGATTTGTATACCTACTCCATCAAGAGTTTGATTTCTTATCAAGTTTTAGATTGACTAACAAGCAATAAAACCTCATTAATCCCATAATGAAGGCAATAAATTCTCCCATTGTGACCGATAGACATGGACAGGCATTTCTGGTTTCACTTTAAAATTATGTACTGTATGTAACCATGTCAAGTAACTTACTTTTGTACGTCTAAAACGTCATGATTGTATAGATAATATATCTTGTAACTGAGTCTGAACCGTTAAAATTTGTCAAGAGACAGAAATGCCAACATTACCCATGCCTCAAAGCAGATTGGTTAAGGACTTGTAAGTAAGCATTTCACAGTAAGGCCTACACCTGTTGCATGTGACAAATAACATTTGATAACATTTGATTTGATTTGAGATTGTCTTATTTTATCTCTTCATCAAAAGCTTGTAAAAATTAGCTCATCATTTTTATAACATACACAGTCAGAATTCTCTTAGCACTATATGTACAAACGTATCATTTTGGCACCATAACAGAAAAGCTCTGACCCAGGCTTTGGGACCACTCACAGACAGTCATGTGACGAGGGAGCTTTGAGTGGAGGGTAAGAGATAGAAGGGGGGGGGGCATCAGGCCTTTTGAAGCCTCAACACCAGCCTCTCCCCCTGGACTCCATGTCCCCTCCACGTCACGTCCCCTCCATAGCAAGCCTGTCTCCCCGTCCTTCATGCCTTGAACTCACTCACACCCACGCACTAGCCATGCAAAGTAATGCGTGACTCTCGTCTTGTGAGGCGCTGTGGCTTTCATTCATAAAGAGAATCTGATAATATCTGAGTCAGATCTGACAGACTCAGAGGCTTGAAAGATGTTTGTTTATATGCAGGAGAAGGAGAGAAGCGTATTCTAGGTTACAGGGCAAGTATGATTTCCTGCCTGTTTTTGTCTGCCTGTCAATCTGGCACCTACACTTCCTGTGCATTTGTATCCATCTGAAATGTCTGAAAGTCTATGTCTGAAAGTCTATGTCTGAAAGTCTATGTCTCAAAGTCTATGTCTCAAAGTCTATGTCTCAAAGTCTATGTCTGAAAGTCTATGTCTGAAAGTCTATGTCTCAAAGTCTATGTCTGAAAGTCTATGTCTGAAAGTCTATGTCTGAATGTCTATGTCTCAAAGTCTATGTCTCAAAGTCTATGTCTGAAAGTCTATGTCTGAAAGTCTGTCTGAAAGGCTGTCTGAAAGTCTGAAATCTTCACCTCTCTTTCTCTTTCTGTCTCTCTCTGTCTGTATGTCTGTCTGATTCTCTATCTGAATGTCTGTCCAGCTATTTCAGGAAGTTTCATCACAACAGATTCCACACAAATCCCCGAGATGTCAACTGAGCTGCCCTCCAAGAAACTGCTGAAGAACCTGTATTCCAACTTCACTACTTGTTTGATCGTCTGGCTTTTTTCCTCATTCGCTTTCACAAAGCTCAAACCACAGATAAAATATCCTCTCATAATGATTCATTACGACCCTAAACTCAAAACCATGAAAATGAGTCTTCAGAGTTCAGAACAAACTATAATTTCCCCTCATTAATTTCACTATTTCAGCTTGGCACTCCAAAGAAAAAGGCTATCCAGACCTGTCTATCCTAGTGACAAATATATAAACATATCGAAATGGATGACGAGCTGCCAAATCCATCATACAGTGACCCTGTCCATCTTGTGGCAATTCACAGCATGACAAAGTCAGGTCTGGTCGGGTAACAAGAAGGAGGTTGGCGAATGATGACCAATCTGTCTATTGGCGACGCTCAGGCAGTCAAGTGAGAGGATTTATAGATGGAGCACTCGTGGCATAGTCATGATTGCTTGAATTGGCAGCTTACCTTCCCTTTATTGAGCTCTAGAGAAGGTTCCTGTCCATTTAAAATAATTGTTTTATACCTTACGAGAGAGAGGGGCGAGGAAAGACAGGGAAAGATTGAGTAGATGGACGTCGCTTGATTAGAACCAAACGTGGTGCTTTAGCCTTTAATTTGAATGTTTTACCACATTGTTTTGGTTGTGAGTTCACACATGAATTTTCCAAAGTACTCGGAATCATGATGCAGATGCCAAAATGCAACAGACGGAGACATCAGGATTACAAGGGGGGCCCTAAAAGGAAACATTAAATCACGTCTGGAAGTATCCATAAAAATATGTTATGAGTTTTACAACAGTGAGAGGTTAGAGGTCAACTTCAGTTGTTAAACAAAAGAATCCCACAAAAAAATAACATATTGACAAGCATCGATGGCAATAGCTTGATTTCATTTCTCTCTCTCTCTCTCTCTCGCTCACTCTGTTTTTTCCCCTCCATCTTCTGAAAAGTACTTGCACTTGTGTAGTCTTTTTTACTGTGTTCAGCTGTAAAACATTTGGGGAAACTTTACTCTTCCTGTATTCAATGCTGGGACTAGCTGGAGGTCATCGGCTGACCATTAAAATAATGAAAGAACGGAAAATCGCATTGGGGAGTATGTGGCCCTCCTCTCTCCGTGTCTTCATAGTGTGGGCGTCAAGCCAGTCACACTCTCATGCAAAATCTTCCCCTGCCTCAATCCCCCCCACCCCTCTCACTATTTCCCTCACACTCTCACACTCTCTGACTCCCCCATCTTTCTTACTCTCCCTTTCACTTTTGCTCTCTCCCTCTCTTTACTTCTCTCTCCGACTCTCTCTCTGACTCCCCCCTCTTTCTCAATCACTCATTCTCTCTCTCTCTCTCTTTACTTTCCTCCCTGACTCCCCCCTCTCTTTCTCTCTCTCTCTCTCTTTACTTCTCTCCCTGACTCCCCCTCTCTTTCTCTCTCTCTCTCTCTTTACTTCTCTCCCTGACTCCCCCTCTCTTTCTCTCTCTCGCTCTCTCTCTCTCTCTCTTTCTCTCTTTACTTCTCTCCCAGACTCCCCTCCTTTCTTTCTCTCTTTCTCACTCACTGTCTTTCCCTCTCTCTCTCTGGCAGACTTGCGAAGGGCCAATAAAAATGAGTTATGCTGAAGGATATGAAACGTGAGGATTTATATGGTATGCACTGGGAAAGATAGCATCTGGTGCACTACGTATAAGAAGTGTGTGTATGGATTCTGCCAGAGTTATTTAGTCAGTTATTTTGTTTTTCCTCTAGGATGAAATTGCCTGTGCTTAGCTCCATTTATCCTGAAAAACTCCCCAGTCATTAACAATTACAAGCATACCAATAACATGATGCAGCCACCACTATGCTTAAAAATATGGAGAGTGGTACTCAGTAATGTGTTGTATTGGATTTGCCCCAAACATAACACTGTATTCTGGACAAAAAGTTAATTGATTTGCCACATTTTTTGCAGTTTTACTTTAGTGCCTTACTGCAAACAGGATGCATGTTTTGGAGTATTTTTATACTGTACAGGCTTCCTTCTTTTCACTCTGTCAATTAGGTTAGTATTGTGGAGTAACTACAATGTTGTTGATCCATCCTCAGTTTTCTCCAATCACAGCCATTCAACTATCACAGCCATGTAACTGTTTTAAAGTCACCATTGGCCTTATGGTGAAATCCCTGAGCAGTTTCCTTCCTCTCCGGCAACTGAGTTAGGAAGCACACCTGTATCTTTGTAGTTACTGGGTGTATTGATACACCATCCAAAGTGTAATTAATAACTTCACCATGCTCAAAGGGATATTCAATGTCTGCTTTTTTACCAATAGGTGCCCTTCTTTGCGAGGCGTTGCAAAACCTCCCTGGTCTTTGTGGTTGAATCTGTGTTTGAAATTCACCACTCGATTGAAGGACCTTAGAGATAATTGTATGTGTGGGGTACAGAGATCAGGTAGTCATTCAAAAATCATGTTAAACACTATTATTGCATACAGAGTGAGTCCTGCGGGCCTGGCAACATTCTATGCCAAACTAAGTTCCAATCGGTGCTGTAATTAAGGTAAACACATAGGAATACTATTTCAGCGCTAAAAAATAAGCAACACCTCCACTCCACGTTCATCTCGCGATAGGACGAGGATCCCTCCATGCTTGTCTATGGTGAGAGTTTTCTTGGTCTCGCGTGATGTCTGAAGTTTCCCACGCCTATTGTTATGGCGTCTGCCCTTTTCTTTCGCTCTCTCTAGCTACCCGCCACCTCCCCCTCCTTTCTGGACTCCTCTCCCGCCCCTTTCTCTCGCTCTCCATCGTCCTTGCATCCCCAGTCTGCTTCTGTTGTCTCGGCGGATTGTTGGTCTGGGGGAGAAAGGATATCGCGAGTGTTGGAGTTTTGGTGAGAGTTTGTGGAAGATGGCGCCTGTTGTGACAGGGTAAGTCTGAGATTCAGGGCTGGTGGTTGTACTGGAGTTAAAGTGAATTTAAGTTTTTCAGACAGAATTGGTTGCTTATGTTCGAGCATAGATTGTCGACCACATTTGGGTATTGATGGCCATTTGTTTTCAGTCGGCTAAAACATTTTCTTTGTCTAAATGTATTGTGTGTGCTTTCGTTTGACTACTTCACTGTACTGACTGTTGCTGAACCACGGTGCTGTGTTGTGGGGCTGGAGCTAGCTCGCTGCTGCTAGCTTTCAGAGGTCTGTTTTCAGCACCAGGCAACGACACGAGTACAATCAGTGTGGGCTGGGGAAAAATAAACGGTTGTGTTTGTCAATATTTAGAGAATATTATTCAACAATATATCCCACGATATTAATGTATTCACCGTCTAACCATGTTGCAATTGAATATACAGTTCCGCTGTGCTTAAAACACGTTGTGGCTTTGTCAAGTAAGGCATCGTTTTCTGTCTACATTGCGTTCGACTCATATGTCTGTGTTGTTAGCTGGCTGGCTAACTAGCTAGTTAGCTTTGTGGATATTTCTCTATCGATTATTGGTAAATACACTTGCAGACTTGTGATTAATTAATGTTTTGCCTTGCGTAAATGTACTCGAATATAAAGTGGTGTTTATAAAACAGTCCCATGCCATATCCTCTCCATGCGCGGTGCAGACACATTTTTATTTTTATTTTTTAGTGCAACTAGGGGCATAACCTAACGCTAATTCCCTAGAAACTACCCGAAAGTCAAAAAACTAAAACATCACGTTGTGGATATTTTTTTCTTTGTACACCTGAAATTTGGTACCTTTTTCTATATAGGTCCGTAAACGAGAATATGCGTGAAATGTGACGCCCCTGTCCAACGTTGGTTCGATGGTTTATGAAATAGCGAGGGCTCTAATAAGATAGCTACAGTAGTTATTTAACTAGTTTGAAGCTACGTACATTTCTGAAAGGCAGTACTAAAAGAGGCAGCTAGTTAACTAATCTGTCTAAATACCCTATATTTTTGCTGCTGGAGGCGACGAGATAAATGATCACCTCAGACTCGCTATCTTCCTGAATGTTAGTCAGTTCCATGGGCTTTGTCCAATTTCTTTGATTGTAACTAATTTTGCAATTCGGAGATAAGAGACGTGGTAATTGTTTTAAGAAAAAATATAAATGAAATGGGCTTCATTTACATTTTCTTATCCAGAGCGACTTACAGGAGCAATTAGGGTTAAGTGCCTTGCTCAGGGGCACATCGACAGATTTTTCACCTAGTCGGCTCGGGGATTAGAACCAGCGACCTTTCGGTTACTGGCACAACGCTCTTACCCACTAAGCTACCTGCCGCCCCATTTAGCCTATATGTCACTAGACTTTATAATTGACTGGGAAATAGTATTGTCATTTTAGCTTGCCTTAAGTCTAGTACTCTGTAGTGTAACTTTCCAAGTTTCCAATGCTGTTAAGATGCAAGAACTAGTATTAATGTTACTATGATGTATTATAAACTACTAGCAAAATAGGATCTACAGTAGCTATCTGGTCTATGGATATCTCTCCCATTCCCAAAACAGTCCTGTAATTTCAATGGTTTGCTTGCACATTAGCCAAACACAAGCCTTTTTTGTACTGTGGAGTCAGTAATCCCCACAGACAGCTCAGTGGGTGACAGACATTAGCTGGGCTTTTTGGAGGAGGTGTGTGGGGAGGGGGATGGGGGGTCGAGGGGTGACAATGCGTGCTCATTTGGGGCTTTCCAGCAGACCTGAGCTGATTTCTGTTTGGAGAGGGCAGGCGGGGCGGGTCTGGGTGGCTGGCCACCTGTCCAGATGATATTTGCTAAAGCTGTGTGCTTTTTTTCTGCGGGGGAGGGAGGGAGTGGGTGGGGTGGGGGTTTAGAATGCCATAAGGGGTCTTTATTATCATGTGGGCCGGGCATGTCAACGGCTGGAGGCTAGGGACGAGAGAGAGAGGGATAGCGAGAGAGAGCCCACAGCCCCACTCAGGGTCAGATCTGACAGACATGGTCCCCTCTCAGAGAGTTGGCAGGGCAGAGAGCTGTGGTTGAGGCAGGGCACTAGTGCAGAGATGAGAGGGAAGTCTGAACTGGTTGTTTTCAGTAGCGCACACCGTATCAACTTTTTTCCAATGGAAAACATACGCGTTCTTATTGGAAAAATTGAAGCAGTAGGCTATAGCCTATGTCTGAGTTTGTGAGCAAAATGTGTAAAAAATGAACACATTGTAGGGGCTTACTGAAAGTCTTGCTTAAGTTAAGATGGTTGTAGTGTATATCGGAACTCTTTCAGCTCAGTTTATCCTTAATAGTATCATATTTGAGCTGTCACAGAACATAAGACCAGCTTACCTGCAGCCTAGGTCTAGCATATCTCCTCAACACAGCTCTCTGAATGTTAGAAAAACTGGAATAAGATAAGGTTGCTGTGTAATCTTTCTTCCCCCCTCAGAAAGTGAGCCTGATACCAGTGAGCCTGATACCAGTGAGCCTGATACCAGTGAGCCTGATACCAGTGAGCCTGATACCAGTGTGCCTGATACCAGTGAGGCTGATACCAGTGAGGCTGATACCAGTGAGCCTTCTGGGCATCACCTGGGATGATAAAAGCATGAATCATTTATTTCAACACAATGCTGCCTCGGCTTGGCCCCGGTGGACGATGCTGCCTCGGCTTGGCCCCGGGGAACGCTATTTGATTTAACTTGTCTATTTTTTTCATGTCCTCCCACTTTTACCTCTGCCGAAAAGGCGTACGGAGGGACAAGTTAGTTGAGTCAAAGCCGTGCCTCTTTTCGCCCGTGTAATGACACCGTTAAACCTGCCTGTGAGGGACAGAGGTGGTGTGTGTGTGTGCATATTTGCGTGTTTGTGGTTAGTTAGGGAGTGTGTTGTGTTTAAGCATATGTGTGAGTCACTGAGTGTGTGTGTGTGTGTGTGTGTACGTGTATTTGGTGTGCGAGTTCTCTGAAACAGGAGTTGAGGTCTCTGTGTGTGTGAAGCAGTCTCCAGGGTCCTCTCCTCTTCCCGTTCCCCCATTATGAAAGGAGAGGTTCAGAGAGAGAGGAGCAGATGTGGAAGCAGTGACCTTTTTGGTGGCGGATGGCTGGGGTACAGTTAAAAGGGTCCGCTGATTCATCCCTCCCGACACACACACACACACACACACACACACACACACACACTCCCCGCCTCACTCCCTCCTCTACCTGAGCCGAGGCATTGAAGGATCGGATGAGGGAGGAGGTACACACTGGTAAAAAGCCAATGTGTGTGTCACATTGGGATCTGAGAGCTATAAATGGTCTTACTGAAGAGAAGTGCCCCACATTCAGTAGATGCACTGAAACATCTCCAATGTCGGGTGCAGATTATTGAACATGGAAGGCAATGAATAACGTGCAGTTTGCCTCGCTTGTAGTTTTTACTCTGTCAAAGTTGCTGTGATGATTTGAAATGGGGCTGTGGCTTCATTTCAGTGTGATGCCTAATGCCTATGTTATTAATGTTTTGCCCACCGTGGACCAGCCAGGTTGAACTCAACCTGTTGGAGTCATGACTAGGGCTGTGGCGGTCATTACATTTTGTCAGCCGGTTATTGTCATATAAAAGACTGCCGGTGTCACGTTAATTAACATAAACACATTTAGCATCTCCAGGCCTCCACGCATACAAGCCGCTGATGCACGCCTTTGGAACATCTACATAAAAAAAATAAAAAAAAGTATAATAAATTAATTGAATATAAACCATCACAATAAATTCATTATTTATTTTTGGTAGATCTAAAGACACATTATGATATAATTTTTTTCCCAGAAGAACAGAATATGAGTTGGCCTACTGTGCTACTGTATGCTATCTGGCCATTGGCTGTAAGCTTGTTCATTTAGCAGACAACATATGCTTAGAAGTCCCGTGCCATTATTTTATATTATATGATTTTATAGTAAGATGAACTTTTTAATATATTTTTCACATTCCGGAGCGAGTGTGCATGTGAAGTGGCTATTTTGAGCGTTAAAGTGATCATTTGAAACACATCGTATATGGTAGATTTTAGAGTTATTTGCCAACTTTAGTTGTGAATGATACAAACCTTAGAATGTCTTTAGAAGTGAAAATGTATATGAGCTGCATGATGCGACTATAGGCTATTAAGGATTTGAGAAAGTCGCAAAAAAAGCTCGCGCTCTGTTCCATACCTCAGGCTGTACACGCTGTTTTCATCAAGTGATCATATTTTCATCCATCAGACTACTTTGTATTTCATCTTGTCTTTACTAATATGTAAAATTAGTTTAGATTTAGAATGGCCCGTTTATGAAATGGGCAGGGGAAAAAATACGTCATACGTGTGCGCTCCAATAGCGAATTGCTTCTCCGGTTATTTCACTCCATGCATCAACCACTGTTTGAGGAGCATGCAGCCTCTCGCTGCGCAACAGGTGATATTCCGCCCAAACGCTATATGCAATGGGCTCTCCAATCCTGTTCCTGCAGCTACCCAGTGCTTAATTTGGGACGCGAAGTGAAATCTGTTCGGGAACATCGATACTGACATGTTTTCACAACGGAACATATTACATTAAACTGTTGACAGCCCCTCTCTCTGCGCGCTCAATGAAGAATTGAAGGAGAGAGAGGAGATGGAAACGCAGGTTGGTAAGATATTCTGTAGCTAAAGGTAATGTGTCAGCCTATTAATTCTGAAAATAAAAAAAAATGTCCTATTACTAGGCTATTTAAAACCAAATATAAGCTGCCCTGCACAATCAATGAACCAACAGCATGGCCTAGGCCTGTACATTCTCTCCCAGACTCATGGACATAAAGTTTGGAGCGTAGCATAAAGTGACCAGTCCATCCAGTATGCATTATAATACAGTCCACACTCAAAGGCCAGTACTAGAATGTGTTTAATTTTGGAGTATAGGCTAGACCAATTATGAACCAACGACTACTTAAATCATTTTTTTTTAAATGTTCTGCCGTGTGTAAGATGCTGTAGGCTGTGTATTGTATAACGGCACAGTCATTAATTCCGTTTTTTTTTTGGGGGGGCTTATATATATGCGTAAACTCCAATATGCTTATGATTGTTTTGAATTAATTAAATTACATTAATTAATTAATCATCACCTTAGAAAGCGAAAATTTCCATTTTGTTGTTAGGCTTTGAAACAACATCCAACACGACCATGTTTTCCACTCAGTTTCAACCTGCTGTTGAACTTCTTTCTTCAAATTGATCAATCACAGTGAGGTGAGTTTTAAAAGCATGATGCTGTTTTGATGATAAGTGTTTGATGTGAATTTCGATTGCATTTGCATTGAAGTCAAGAGTGTTTAGAGGGACAATAGAGCCCTGAGTACCAGGCCATTAGAGGGACAATAGAGCCCTGAGTACCAGGCCATTAGAGGGCCAATAGAGCCCTGAGTACCAGGCCATTAGAGTCCTGATGGTCGTTAGTGAGTTGAGTACTACCAACTCATGTCCAGAGTGCATAAGAGGAGATTACCGTGACTCAACGGTCACATGGAATTTGACTGCGGTCATGACTCATGACTGCTGGTGTGGCGGTAATACTGTCACTGCAACAGGCCTAGTTTTGACGTGCTTCCCTACCACGCTCAGTCTTGTTCGTTCTTTCTTTCTTATTCTTTCTCTCTGAGGGAAACGCAAGGGATGAGAAGGCATATTTTTTGAGTCATTTGGCTTGGCACTCCCCATTCTTGGCCCTCCGCCACATGCTAGCGAGTGTGGAAGAGGCAAGGATGTCTTTCAATGTGAATAAGCCCAAGCCACGGATATCTCATACGTTAGTTTCCCATTTTTTACAGGACAAGTGGTTTTCTTTATTTGTCATGGACAATTCCATGGTAGCAGTGACTCTGACACTCACTTTAAAATGTATGCCAAGCAGCAACCATTGATTGCAAAGTTTTAACAAACCATATACGCTGAAGTCTGCTTTTAACAATTGCCACAGAAATGTATATATTTTTGGGTACTTTTTCCCCAATTTTGTGATATCCAATTGGTAGTTAGTCTTGTCCCATCGCTGCAACTCCTGTATGGACTCGGGAGAGAGCCATGTGTCCTCCGAAACACTTCCCTGCCTAGCCGCACTGCTTCTTGATACACTGCTCGCTTAACCCGGAAGCCAGCCACACCAATGTGTCTGAGGAAACACTGTACAACTGGCGACCGAAGTCAGCGTTCATGCACCCGGCCCGCCACAAGGAGTCGCGAGAGCACGATGCCGGCCAAACCCTTCCCTAACCCGGATGACGCTGGGCCAATTGTGCGCTGCCTCATGGGTCTCCCGGTCACAGCCGGCTGCGACACAGCCTGGGATCGAACCCGGGTCTGTAGTGACGCCTCTAGCACTGCCTTAGACCGCTGCGCCACTCGGGAGGCCACTCGGAAATGTTTTCTAAAACACATTTACTTGAGGAACAGTGCAGATGCAAAGTTTGGTAACAGAAAGACAGTAAAATCTCCCTCTGTTTTTTTTATGTGACCATGTTTTCTCAAATCTGTTAAATATCTACTCTGAATTAAGATTGTCTGCAGAAAGAATGGGGTGTCAGCTATGATATGACACCTTGAGTTAAAAAAAATATATATATTTTGGGTATTGAGCTACAGTAAGTGAAGTTAAGTAGATCAATACCCAGTAACACAATGACAGTAACAGAATGACATCATTGGTCCCTGATCTGAACTATACAGAAATGCATAATTATAAATGTGTAATTTTATAAATGTGTAATCTTTTTTACCATAGAGAATCAGACAGAAATGTAGTCTACACTCTGTCTATTGACTTCTCTGCATATTCAAGCCTGTTTCAAAATACAACAAAGTCCATTTAAAGGCTCTCCTGGATGATGGTTGGCCACACTTGGTAGCCTATAAAATATTGCAACCAAATACTTTTTATGTCTTTTATAAAATAATTACTGCAAGGGCTCGAAATGAAGGGTGTCCCGTTGTCCCTGGGACGATACATATGTCTACGTTTCAAAACAGACTGGGACAGTTCTGGGATGACAGAACCTAAATTCATACGACCACAGCACATACAAGCAATGAGACTGACGCAACAACCGTTTTGAGCTTTATAATATTTATTTATTAATATTATAAACGCAACACTGCGCACATGGCTGAAGGCTACGCGCAAATGTGCCAAAATGCAATTCGCGGGAAAACACTGTTCTCAAAAGCGCACTGCATGCACGAGCGGTGACCTAGATGAAAATATCCATTCGAAATGAAGAAAGAGGGGAGATCTAAAAATGCATCAACTTGCATGGGTTACTAATATGACTGGGATTATGCCTTTGGCTGCTGGACAATACAATAAAGTTGATTTTGAAAACCAATAGATCATGAGAAAAATGCTGGTTTCAATGGCCCTATTTAAGTGTCTATTAAATAACTCCCTCAACATTTCTATGGTCGTATTTTGACTACGCTAGGCTACTTTGAAAGAAGGTAAGACGTGCTTCATAAAATGACATAAAACGTCCAGGTTTTAAACCATTTCAGTTAAATAGTTTCAAAATGCTGACCGCTTCCGCTCAGATTCAAGGTGGGTGATGTGCGGTGCACAACAAAGCATTGTCCTTCACTCTCCGGTCTTGTGACCATTTTGATCTGAACAAACCGTGCCTCGAGTATGTTGACAGAATCAAGCCTTTAGACGTTAATGTTAATTATCCTTCATTATTGTGGTCCTCTGTAGCTCAGTTGATAGAGCATTGCGCTTACAACGCTAGGATAGTGGGTTCAATTCCCGAGACCACTCATACATAAAATGTATGCATGCATGACTGTAAGTCGCTTTGGATAAAAGCATCTGCTAAATGGCATATATGATTATATTTTATTATGTTTGACAAACATGACTGGCGTTGTAGCCTATATTTATGTAATTAAAAGTCTCATTAAAGTTTGGCAAAATGTTCATGTCTGCATCGGTTTGGACATGAGGTTGTTGCCAATTTGCACGTAGGCTTTTTTTATTTATCCAATTTTGATCTGAGTAATTGTTTGATATTGGGACAAGACCAAATTTGGTTGGTCCAGACCGGACCAAATCTGTACCAACAGTAGAGCACAACACATTACTGTAGAGAAGCGTTCAGTACAGTAAAGAAAAGTAGTGTATAGGACAGTCCAGTAGAGTATATTTAAGCAATAAGGCACGATGGGGTGTGGTATATGGCCAATATACCACGGCTAAGGGCTGTTCTTAGGCACGAAGCAACGCCATATACCATAAACCCCTGAGGTGCCTTATTGCTATTATAAACTGGTTACCAACGTAATTAAAATAAATGTTTTGTCATACCCGTGGTATACAGTCTGATGTACCACGGCTGTCAGCCAATCAGCATTCAGGGTTCAAACCACCCAGTTTATAATACATTAAGCTGTACTCTACTCATGTATGCTCTACTGTACTGAACTTTACTGTAATGAACTCTACTGTACTGAACTTTACTGTAATGAACTCTACTGTAATGAACTCTACTGTACTGAAATCTACTTTTCTTTGCTGTACTCTACTCTGCTGTACTCTACTCTGCTGTACTCTACTCTGCTGTACTCTGCTGTACTTTACTCTGCTGTACTCTACTCTGCTGTACTCTACTCTGCTCTACTGTGCTGTACTCTACTGCAACTGTGGTTTGTGACTTCTATGATTTTCCTTTGTGGCCAATTCAATTGCAGTCATTCTGTTACAGATTCTTTGGTGACTCGATTTGGTAAGAGTGACACGTTTTAACCACTTAATAATTCATAAACAAAATTGTTATCGGTAAAAACACCAAGTAATTGCAAGGTCTATCTTTACTTGTTACTTGTGTGAACTTTCATAATCCTCCCTCATGAAGGAGAGGAATTCGAAAATATCTTAAAGATATGTGGGTTTCTTGTAACAGAATGACTAGACATTAGGCTATATTTCTTCAATTTACAGAAGGCAAATCATTTCTGCAGATGTTTTCTAAGACCCCTTTTCAATCTGTGTGACCAGAAAACAAAGCCTTTGCGTATTCCTATTTTTTAGGATTGAAAAAGGTTTAAAAACTTGCCTTCATGCTCGAAAAATATACACTCTTCGCTTTCATTTGACACCAAATTTGATATTCTCCAATTAACTTCACATGTTGAATGCTAATGGGACCTTTTACATGGAAATGACCTTGTGTGTTTGATTAACCTTTTCTTGTTGGGGGTGCATTTCCTTATTCCCAAAAGCCTGAGGACCAGAGTTTTAAGTTATTCCCTAACTGTCACCCAGGCAAGAATTTAATTCTTTGTAGGAAGAAAGAGCCCCCCTCTCTTTACCCAAGTGAGAATGCAGTATTTGCTTGCGTGAGCTCTGCATGAGTTCCGACTTTATCTCTGGGGCTCAAAACGCATTTATTGTTTCAAGAAGGACAAGATAAGAAGAATTCTCGACGCAAATAAGCCAGTGTGGTTTTGAAAACACCCTCGCATCATGGTTGAACGAAGCCCAAGTTCCCTGTTGTTGTTGGCCTTGCTAATTTTCTCTACGAGGCGCGAGAGAGAGAGAGAGAGAGAGAGAGAGAGAGGAGAGAGGGAAAGAGAGAGCACAGAAAGTACTGTTTTGCGGTGCTCTCTCTCCTCAAGCCTAGCGAGTTTCAGCATCGCCAAGGGAACCAGCCGTGTTTCTACAGGCGTCAGCGTTTTCTGCCCCACCGTTACATTTCAGGATGTTTCATTCAGAAAACATGAATTGATCCCCCTGTCTGGCTGTTGCTCGTTTTGATTTAATTCAACCTCCTCTCCAACCATCCCAGAATCATGCCATGTTTTGCAATCTTTTACAGCACACACAGTAGAAAAAAAAGTGTTTGATACAGCTTGAATGGTATTGACAGTTTTTAATTTTTAATTTATTTCATTCCTGCTGCAGTTTCTTTCTTGTGAAAAGAGTGGGGGCGGGACTCCCCGGGTGAGAAAAGGGGATTTGTTTTTGGATACGTATTCTTTTAATAGGGGAAAGAGTTCTGCCAAGCGCTGGTTTATTAGACATTAATAATATGCTTAACGTTACCAAGAGACCCTAGCAGGAGAACATCTGTTTAGAAAGAAATCCTTTGTTCTGTAATGTTTTTGGCCTTGGAAAAATGGCTTGTTGAATGTGTTGTTTTTGGACCTCATTGGATTTTTAGATTGTTTGATAGTTGACTAACCACCAGACTCTTTAGTCAGTCAAAGGTCTGGCTCTTCTCAGACTGATGTTTTTGAATCCGGACTGGAGGCAACTTTAGCCTTTTGGAAGTCTGTTTCCTTTACTAGGCCAAAGAGTTCACATGAGGGAAACCCCCATCACCGTCAGCATCCCCAACTGCCACGCTCTCCCATCACCGTCAGCATCCCCATCACCGTCAGCATCCCCAACTGCCACGCTCTCCCATCACCGTCAGCATCCCCAACTGCCACGCTCTCCCATCACCGTCAGCATCCCCAACTGCCACGCTCTCCCATCACCGTCAGCATCCCCAACTGCCACGCTCTCCCATCACCGTCAGCATCCCCAACTGCCACGCTCTCCCATCACCGTCAGCATCCCCAACTGCCACGCTCTCCCATCACCGTCAGCATCCCCAACTGCCACGCTCTCCCATCACCGTCAGCACCCCCATCACCGTCAGCATCCCCAACTGCCACGCTCTCCCATCACCGTCAGCATCCCCAACTGCCACGCTCTCCCATCACCGTCAGCATCCCCAACTGCCACGCTCTCCCATCACCGTCAGCACCCCCATCACCGTCAGCATCCCCAACTGCCACGCTCTCCCATCACCGTCAGCATCCCCAACTGCCACGCTCTCCCATCACCGTCAGCATCCCCAACTGCCACGCTCTCCCATCACCGTCAGCATCCCCAACTGCCACGCTCTCCCATCTGAGGAACAAGGAGTGGCAATTGGCAAGAAACCTCCTCACAGAGACGGAAGAACCATTTACAGAGACGGATGAACCATTTCAGAGACCTGTTGGTATAGCCTACACCAGCTATGATATCATCATTATCCAAACCATGCTAGGATGCTGCCACCACCACCACAACCACAAAATTAGCCCTACATTCCATTTCTATGTCTGCAACACAACCATGGCTAAGAGCTAGGAAAATATTGAGAACCTACTACAACCAGTCAACCACCTAGTGAGCCTAGTTAACCATTCTGTCTTTCACAGCCTAGTTAACCATTCTGTCTTTCACAGCATAGTTAACCATTCTGTCTTTCACAGCCTAGTTAACCATTCTGTCTTTCACAGCCTAGTTATCCTAGTTAACCATTTTATTTCACCGCCTAGTTATCCTAGTTAACCATTCTGTCTTTCACCAGCCCTGGCATTCACCCTCTTCCTGCTCCCTCTGTCACCCTTCTGCTCCCTCTGTCACCCTCCTCTGTCAGAGGCTAATATTAGCCTGTGGCACCATGGAGACTGGCAAGGGCCAGACACACAGACACAGGTACACACACACACACACACACACACACAACCTGGCACTGCCTTTGTGTGGCCCCAGGGGCTCCACTGCCACGGTGCCCTTGCAAGTGACGATTGCATCCAGGGAGAACGAGAGGCTGCCTCCCTCTGCTGAGAGAGGGATGGAGGGGGGGAGAGACAGAAAGACTTAGAGAGATAGAGGGAGGAGAAGCAGGGATCTATGAAAAAGAAGGTAGGTGACACAAAGACTCTGTCTCTTTGCTGGTCAGCGACAGACATGAGTTGGGTTTAGAACGGAGGGGCTTCCCCTTCCGTTTTAAAACACTACATCACACCATATCAGTCCAGACAGAGACTTTAATACACTGCATCACACCATATCAGTCCAGACAGAGACGTGAAAAAGAGGAACAGGGTAGCAGAAACCTTTTATTCTTTTTTTTTTTTTTACTTCTAACATGACAACAACACAGAAACCAGACAGTGGGCCGGAGGTGAAAAAACTCTGTGCGCAACAAACACACACACACACACACAGACTTCGCAGTCTGCTGAGGATCACACAACATGTGGGTTAAAGGGCGCTGTGGTTTCTCATGTCTGACTTCTCTCTCGCTCTCCCTTGTCTCTCTTTCTCCGTCTCTCTCCCCCCATCTCTCGCTCTCTCTAAAAACGGGGGACAGTTTTTGGTGCAGTGGTTAGTGAAGTGGATGAATGACCAGAGAATTGGTTCACTGACGTGTTTGTCAAGGTTTCCATTAGCCAGTAATTGCCGATTTTTAAAATAAATGAAAAGCTGATAAATACAATTGGAGCTGGCCAAATGTTCCAAGGCTGCCCTGCTGCTGAAGAGAGAGAGATGGTGAGAGAGGAGCCTTGGCCTATGCTACTGTTGATTGTAAAGAGGGAGGCCTTTTTCATTGAAGTAAAAATATAAGTAGTATGAAAAAATATATATATATTATGCACTCACTAACTGTAAGTTGCTCTGGATAAGAGCGTCTGCTAAATGACAAAAAATGTAAAGTAGGAGAGTATGCCTATAGATGGCAGGGCTCCAGACGGCGACCATTTAGTCACATTTTGCGACCCTTTGACTTGGCTGTGCGACCAAAACATTTTATTGGTCGCACCAGTGCGGGCTGCACATTCATTCACCTCACTAAAAACGTCCATTTTCTTTAGCATGCTAAAACCATGATTTGGTCAAACGGTAAAGTATATTATCCTCATGATTAATGTAATGAACGTGTCTGCCTGCCTGCCCCTGCACTTGTTTGTCTGGGGCCTACTGCTGTGTTGATCCAGCCACTATCACTCTCCTTTCCCAGGGGGGAAAATGCTCAGGGAGAAAGAAAAGTATTCTGATTGTTTAACATTTTAAATCCAATTGCTGGGAAAACACAGCTACCCTGTTGTCACAGGTGGAGAGAGGAGGTTCTCAGCTTTCTGTAGGTAAACTATTTCTCAACTCTAAACTCTAAAAAATCGAATTCTGGAACAGTCAAATATAATAACAATAGGATTATTTTCTACCCAAAATACATGACAATCACTGGATTAGGTTGCACATTAAACTATTTCGAATCACAAGATAATGAAACAACTTATTTTTTCAATACCATCTCAGTAGTAGACTTTATGAGATGATAGGGCTTCTAATTATTTATCTTGCGTGATGAATTGGTGCGACTAATTAATGGGCTGGTGCCACCAACTGAAAAACGTAGTGCCACCAGGGGAAAATGTTAGTCTGGAGCCCTGCTACAAGGGGAATGTCCTCCGTATGGAAAAGTTGTAATATTGTAGTGGACAAATACGAGAAGAATGTTGGCGTGGCCTAATGCAGGCTATTGTGCAACTCGCTATTCAGGTAGGATGCAAAACTTTATTCATTTTTTTTTGTATTTATAATCATTTGTTATTGTAGGCCTATTTATTAATCCAAACCAGTTCTTTAAATATGCGAAACGTGTTTTGTTTCATTCTGTTGAGACATTTTCGTTGGCTAAATTAAGTTCAATCTGTCTTTTTAATTGTGTGCTCCGTATTTAGTTGATGTAAAGTTATTAGTAGGCCTGTTTTAAAAGAAAATATATAATTTGCCTACTGCTGTCATTTGTTGGGTACGGTAGGCACTAGCCTTTCTTGGTAAATGCTGCAATATAGCCTGTTCAAAACATTTTGTGAAGGTTTAAACCAGTTCACAAGTGTTTTGTTCCATTCTGTTGAGCATTTTCTTTGGCCAAATTAAGTTCCAACTGTAATGTTGTGTTTGCCACAATGTAATATTCTGCTTGTATTTTCCCTCAATGGCTTGACTTACCTAATAAAGGTTAGAAACGTTTTAAGGTTTGGTGTGGTGTGGCCTGTTAGCCTATTATACTGCAGGCCTATGATATGAAGGCAGTGCGCACCAACTGACTCCGACAGTTGAACTTGAGGTGAGGAAGAGTGTTTTAGGCCTACCAGAGTCACCCCTTTAATCTAACAATATAATACTTATCTTTATAAAAAATATTCTAATTGAAAATGTACGAATTAGCCTCCTTCTGTACGCCTATATCTGCATAGGAGTAGTAGCCTATCTGACAAGTATAAAGACATTTGTGTCGTAGCATGCCACCGGCATATCTCTATCTCACTCTCTCTCTCTCTCTGGTGATAGGCGTAATCGCTTCCTTTTTATATTCTGAACAAAAAGATAAACGCAACATGCAACAATTTCAAAGATTTTACTGAGTTACAGTTCATATAAGGAAATGAGTCAATTGAAATATATTCATTAGGCCCTAATCTATGGGTTTCACATCACTGGGCAGGGGCGCAGCCATGGGTGGGCCTGGGAGGGCATAGGCCCACCCACTGGGGAGCCAGGTCTAGCCAATCATAATGAATTTTTCCACACAAAAGGGCTTTATTACTGACAGAAACAGTCCTCAGTTTCATCAGCTGTCCAGGTGGCTGGTCTCAGACAATCACGCAGGTGAAGAAGCCGGATGTGGAGGTCCTGGGCTGGTGTGGTTACACGTGGTCTGCGGTTGTGAAGCCGGTTGGATGTATTGCCAAATTCTCTAAAACGACATTGCTTATGGTAGAGAAATTAACATGAAATTATCTGGCAACAGCTCTGGTGGACATTCCTGCAGTCAGCATGCCAATTGCATGCTCCCTCGACTTGAGACTTCTGTGGCATTGTGTTGTGTGACAAAACTGCACATTTTAGAGTGGCCTTTTATTGTCCCCAACACAAGGTTCACCTGTGTAATGATAATGCTGTTTAATCAGCTTCCTGACATGCCACATCTGTCAGGTGGATGGATTATCTTGGCAAAGGAGAAACATTTCACAGAAATAAGCATTTTGTGCATATGAAACATTTCACCTCATGAAACATGGGACCAAAACTTTACATGTTGCGTTTATATTTTTGTTATATATATACCGCGTACAGTGGACGCCTGAAGCCTATAGGCCTATGCATGCAGTTCCTTGATGCATTTAGTGCTCAAATCTGGCTGCTGAACTGTGAGGTGGACAATTATTGTTTTAGGAAAGTAAGAACTAATAAAACAATAGGCAATAAAGTTTTCCGTATGCTAAAGCTCGAAACACAAGGAATAGTGTTTTTGTAATTAGCTAGAGTTTTTTTTTTTTTTTAAGGACACGTAAATGTGGCTCATTTGACCAATATTCCTCACTTATCGAAGGCGCTGTCTGCGTGGGTGGAAGCCATAATGGGTTACGCACCCAATGCATATGGATGACCTGTACATTTCTCATGTCCGATAAATGAAATGACTTGTCCGGTGCCAAATTTTCCTGACGAAAAACCCTGGTGTGTGTGTGTGTGTGTGTGTCGTGAAGGGGGAATGATGATATCATATTTTGGTGGTTTGTTGCACCACGGAAGACTACAGAAACCCTGTCAAATTTACATCAGCCCCGTTATCTAAAACAAAGCCACAGCCAGTGTGGCGAGGAGGCTCTGTTTGCAGATCAAGAGTGACTGAAGTGTATCTCCAGGTCCACTTCCAGTGAATCAGACACACCACAGACACACAACACTTGACTGCGTGGTGGAGTCATCGCTTCTGTACTTTCTGTTTGATAGATGGTTATTTTCCGCTCCAATCTCTGTACTGCTTGGACCTGCTGCTTTTTTTTACCCATCGCATTGATTTAACTGGATTCTTATTTCGCTGTGGTTTTAAGCTGTGTGTGTGTGTGTGTGTGTGTGTGCGAGTGCGCGCCTCTGTATGCTTGTGTATTTGGCAGAGTGTTTCAGGCGGGAGGCCAACAGTTAAAGGTCTCCCTATAGAGCTCCATATGGCGCAGTGACGGCCCGCTTGATGTTGCAAGGCGGTCAGAGGGAACAAAATACAGACGGAAGGAAAGAAAGAGGGAGTCCTTTCTCTGGTTTCCTCTCTCTGTCATTAAACTCTCCCATGTCAAAGCTGGTGCTGTGTGGACCCAGCCAGAACCAACCGTGTGTGTGCTCTCAGTGCTTAGCCTCAGGCGACCCAACCAGAACCACACACACACACAACCCCCCCCTGCCTAACCCCGCCCGTTATTCCTTAGAGGGGCATCCCAGAGCAGCCATCAGCCATCTGGGCCCAGTCAGTGAGTGAGTTCCAAGTTGAACTCTCCTACTCTGCCTCTTTCAAGGAAAAGGGGAACGTTTCCACATCTTTAGTGCAGACAAGCACTAAATCAATCAATCAATCAAGTAATCAATCTCCCTTTTCTTTAACTGACTACTAATCAATCAATCAACCAGGCAATGTATTTTTATTTTACAGAAATACAGTTTATTTTGTGTAGTGTTTCAGGGTCACGAAGCGCACCAACCTTTTATTTTATTTTATCTCTCCTCAGTCTCTCTCTCCTTCGCTCTCTCTCTCTCCATCCTCTCCTCAGTCTCTCTCTTCTTCGCTCTCTCTCTCTCTCTCTCTTCATCCTCTCCTCAGTCTCTCTCTCCTTCGCTCTCTCTCTCTCCATCCTCTCCTCAGTCTCTCTCTCTCTCCATCCTCTCCTCAGTCTCTCTCTCCTTTGCTCTCTCTCTCTCCATCCTCTCCTCAGTCTCTCTCTCCTTCGCTCTCTCTCTCTCCTTCGCTCTCTCTCCTTCGCTCTCTCTCTCTCCATCCTCTCCTGTCTCTCTCCTGCGGTAGTGTTTAATCCTCTTTTTTTTTTTGTTTAGGGATGGATGGTGTCTAACAGGAAAGGTTGTGAGAATGTTTGTATTGAGTCATCCCTGAGCTCGCTCCCCAGGCAGTGATGTGATGCTTGGCATGCTGGGTGGCACATGATGCCTGCACTGATGCCAAGCTCAGAGAGAGAGGGGCTGTACACACTCACTTGCACACACTGACTCGCACACTCTCGCTCGCACACACACCCACACACACACACACACACACACACACACACACACACACAGTTCAAATATAGTACCCCGTGCCACAGATCACACACTGGCACCTAGCTGTTGATTATGGGATGTGTGTGTGTTTTTAAATTCAGTGTGACATCATGATGCTGGTATTTGGCAATAGGATGTAAATGTAGCCAGTGCTGTCAGCTTCTTCTAAATCTCTACTTTCTCCCTCCCGCTGTCTCAAGGCATTGTTATCCAGAGCGACTTACCAACAACTCAGAATGATAAAATAACCACATGGTTCAACCATCAACTCTAGCTGTAGACTTCTCTTTGCCTACACAAAGGTACGAGTGAGAGGTGTGAGTGAGCGTTCGGGTAATTACAGGGTTGTGTAGAGAGAGGGACAGAGAGGGAGAGAGCCTATCCGCCCTCAGGTATTGAAATCAGACACCTCTAATCCCCCTTAGTGTTGTTCTCCCCTGCACAACCCCAACGGGAGTTGCGCGTTCATAAATTCATCAGTTATTCTGCACTCTGGCACACTCAGACGAGAGTGCTCTGAAATCGGAGTAGATCGCCAGAGTGAATTTACGAACGCACCCTAAGCAAAGGCGTCTCTTCGCTATCCGTTGAAGCAGCAGACTCAAACTAACGTTGAAAAACAACTGAGGTTATGAACAAAACAATGGAAATAGCCAAGAAACATGAGGACAAAGTCTCACTTTATGTAGCCTGGTTGTATTCATCTTCCCACAACTGTCCCAGAGTCTGTTTGGAATAGGCTATTTCTTTCTCGACAAGCTGACCAATAGAATACAGTGCCTTCGGAAAGTATTCAGACCCCTTGACTTTTTCCACATTTTGTTACGTTACAGCTTTATTCAAAAATTTATGAAATTACATTTTTTACTCATCAATTTACACACAATACCCTATGACAAAACAAAAACAGGTTTTTAAACATTTTAGCAAATTTATAAAAAATTAAAACAGATACCTTATTAGTATTCAGACCTTTTGCTATGAGACTCGAAATTGAGCTCAAGTGCATCCTGTTTCCATTGATCATCCTTGAGATATTTCTACAACATGATTGGAGTCCACCTGTGGTAAATTCAATTGATTGGAAAGGTACACACCTGTCTATATAAGGTCCCACAGTTGACAGTGTATGTCAGAGCAAAAACCAAGCCATGAGGTCGAAGGAATTGTGCGTTGACCTCCGAGACAATCGGGGGAGAAGGCCTTTGTAAGGGAGGTGACCGAGAACCCGAGGGTTACTCTGACAGAGCTCCAGAGTTCCTCTGTAGAGGAAGGACAACCAGAAGGACAACCATCTCTGCAGCACTCCACCAATCAGGCCTTTATGGTAGAGTGGCCAGACGGAATCCACTCCTCAGTAAAAGGCACATGACAGCCCACTTGGAGTTTGCCAAAAGGCACCTAAAGACTCTCTGACCATGAGAAACAAGATTCTCTGGTCTGATGAAACCAAGATTGAACTCTTTGGCCTGAATGCTAAGCAACACGTTTGGAGGAAACCTGGCACCATCCCTACGGTGAATTGTGGTGGTGGCAGCATCATGCTGTGGGGATGTTTTTCAGCGGCAGGGACTGGGAGACTAGTCAGGATCGAGGGAAAGATTAACAGAGCAAAGTACAGAGAGATCCTTGATGAAAACCTGCTTCAGAGCGCTCAGGACCTCAGACGGGGGCGAAGGTTCACCTTCCAACAGGACAACGACCCTAAGCACACAGCCAAGACAACGCAGGAGTGGCTTCGGGACAAGTCTCTGAATGTCCTTGAGTGGCCCAGCCAGAGCCCGGACATGAACCTGATCGAACATCTCTGGAGAGAGCTGAAAATAGCTGTGCAGCGACGCTCCCCATCCAACCTGACAGAGCTTGAGAGGATCTGCAGAGAAGAATGGGAGAAAGTCCCCAAATACAGATGTGCCAAGCTTGTAGTGTCATACCCAAGAAGACTCAATGCTGTAATTGCTGCCAAAGGTGCTTCAACAAAGTACTGAGTAAAGGGTCTGAATACTTATATAAATGTGATATTTCAGTTTAATCCATTTTAGAATAAGGCTATAACATAACAAAATGTGGAAATAGTCAAAGGGTCTGAATACTTTCCGAATGCAGTGTAGGTAAACTTTTCTGCTATGGGGGATAATAGATTGATATAGGCTAGGGAATTTGCTGTTCGTTACTCGTCTTTTTGGCTGAGGAAAAGTAAATGTGGACAGTTATTCTGACATCTATGTGCACATCAGAATTCAGTAAGAAGGACCGCACACCATTGCGTTCTCGACTTGCATGTTCTGTTAATAAATGTGATTTCTGTCATTCTGAGCACCATGGGTGGACGCCGTAATCAGGTTACACATCCAATGCATATGGGTCCGGTACATTTCTCAAATGTCAGATACATTTAAAATGCCAAATTTTCCTAACGGTAACCCCGTTGTGTGTGTGTGTGTGCGCATTTAGGTGAGCTAGATGCGTGTTTCAGCCAGCTGTCAGTCATGCATATCGTTGTATGATAATCAGTCATCTTGTAGCTTCATTTTCAGCCATAAACAAGCCGCGCCCCCTGACACACACTGGAGTTGACCTAAGAGGTCACACTATGACTCTTGACCTTTTGAAGTCCTCTGTATTTCTTTGTCTATGCAAGACCATTGGGGAATAGGGGGTGGTGGCAGATGTGTGTGTGTGTGTGTGTGTGTGTGGGGCCTGCGCATGAAGGCGGGGGTGGGAGGAGGAGGAGGAGGTGGTGGAGGAGTTTATTTTGGTATCTTTTGAACCCCGAGCCATTGCTGTGTATTTGTTCCATTAGGCTTTTAGAGCCTTCAGTCAGAGCTGTCTTAACACACCCTGATATGAATGGCAGACAGGGTTCACACTCACTCACTCATCTCCCGATCTGTCGGTCTCCCTGTCCTGTCCGCCTGTGTCTTGTCTCCCTGTCCTGTCCGCCTGTGTCTTGTCTCCCTGTCCTGTCCGCCTGTGTCTTGTCTCCCTGTCCTGTCCGCCTGTGTCTTGTCTCCCTGTCCTGTCCGCCTGTGTCTTGTCTCCCTGTCCTGTCCGCCTGTGTCTTGTCTCCCTGTCCTGTCCGCCTGTGTCTTGTCTCCCTGTCCTGTCCGCCTGTGTCTTGTCTCCCTGTCCTGTCTGCCTGCCCGTCCTTTCAACCTGTCCTGTCTGCCTGTCCTGCCTGCCTGTCTTGTCTGTCTGTCTGTCTGTGTGTGTGTGTGTGTGTGTGTGTGTGTGTGTGTGTGTGTGTGTGTGTGTGTGTGTGGCTTTCGCTTACTGATGCTCTATACATAGACACTGCCAGCGTCTGAATATGCACCCTATTGACAATACCTATTGTCTATATGAAGCTGTCGTCAGAGGTACAGAGCAGAGGGGAGGGGACACCAATCAATACCACGCACCCTGACCATTAGGATGACCTTTGATTAGGAGTCCTCAGGATGTAGGCCAATACAGACAGTCACACTCGGTGTTGTCCTGTGTCTGTTGTCCAGTACAATACCAGCAGGAATAATGTTTGATTATTTCTTAAGAGATGGGCAGGTACTGTCATCAGAGCTGGTGAGGATTTGGAGAGTGGAGGCCTCACTGTCACTGACGTAACAATGTTGTCCAACCTCATTTTGACTTTTCTGAGCTTCACCAGTCTACCCCACACACTCACAGATAATAGCCTAGCTAGATGTCTGGTGTAGGTCCCTCACCCTTGGTGTTCATTCATCTGGGGAAAAAGTGTTGCTCTGGAGAGTCCGGTATGATTCAATGCGGTGTGTTAGTACATTTCTCTGATGTCCCCTCTGAACTCTCTCCTACTGACTCTGATGCTCTGTGCGTCTGTGTGTTTTTAACGAGGACCCTAACTTCTCTGCTTCCTATTGAACCTCTAAAAGCATGAGGAAGTTCTCGTACCAAAGCCCAGCATTGATCTTCTGGTACCAAACCCAGTGGTGACCTTTGTGTGTGTGTGTGTGTGTGTGTGTGTGTGCATGTCATGCCTGTGTTTGTGTGGTTTTTCAGAACGTAATTCAGCCTGCCATGCGCTCTGAGGTGGGGGGGAAGTACAGCCACACCAGTCATCAATCACACAGTGACACTAGTGACTTATTGAACTGTTGTACATAAATGACTGTCATCGTCTTCATCCTGGCGACCCTTCCGCCCCACTAGGTCCACAGTTTATACACTTCCTAGTACAGTAGGTAGGCTACATGAAAGAGAAATCCTTACTAGGTCCAGGTGGGAGTTTTGGCCGGAGAAACTGTGGTGACCTCACTCTCACTTCCTGTTGGAAAAGAGAGAGTCAGGACTTCCTGTTATTATAAAGGCCTGAGTATTTTTATATGGAACTACCGTTTGGCTTGACCAGTAGTGTTAAAATGGAAGTACATAGGCTAGTGACCTGTGGTGGTGCTACCCTCTGCTTGCCAAGAATATTGGCAGGTCCACTCAAGGCAATTACATTTACGGAATAACACACACACGTACATGTAGCTTAGTGGGCGGCAGGTGGCTTAGTGGGTAAGAGCGTTGTGCCAGTAACCGAAAGGTCGCTGGTTCTAATCCCCGAGCCGACTAGGTGAAAAATCTGTCTTTGCCCTTAAGCAAGGCACTTAACCATAATTGCTCCTGTAAGTCGCTCTGGATAAGAGTGTCTGCTAAATGACTAAAATGTAAAATGTAAGCACACACACCGACACACACACACACACACACACACACACACACACACACACAGACAGTCAGAATCCTTTGCTTCCTCTGTGGGATGTTACATTGATTCCCAGTGTGCACTAAGCAGTACTGCTTGGTCAATGCATTGTCTCCAGCTGTATACATTCCAACACTTTTATTTTATTTCCCTGTCTTAATTAACTGTATATAGACTGAAGAACATCAACACTGTCTTGCTGGGAATTGTCTCTGTGTAGATGAACTCCCAAAAGCAGAATGTACTGCAGACTGAACCAGTTGTAGTGAGGAGGAGGGAGGAAGCGAGAGAGTGAGGGAGGGAAAAACAGAGACCCCAGTTTGGACAGTTTCCTTTTCCTCTATTGGCCTCGTCTCTGAAGAGGGGGGAAATGTCACCAACGGACCAAACATCTTTTTTTTCTTCTGTCATTTCCTTTCTTCCAGCTCACTTCCTGCCTCCATTCAGTGTCCGGGGTTATCCTATTTTGCTGCACTCGTCCAGACAAAAAAAAGAAGAAAAAAAAAGAGACATTTTTATGTCTGTCTCGACGTAGACTAGCTAGCACTCTTGGGGTCGTCTAGTTTTGATTGACACCTGGCTATTTTTAATCGCGTTGGGCCTCTGAGGCCAGGAAGTGAACCCAGCTGGCTGAAGGACAGACAGGCGGACACAGACACACACCTCTTTCTGAATAAACAAGTGTAAATGAGGATATGATGGGCCAGACAGACTACCTCTACTTCACTGGCCTAAATTGGTTTTGGACCTCTGATATGCTGAGTGTGTTCCCTCCTTTTCTGGTTATTTCCGCTCATTTTCTTAGCTGGTGCTTGTGGAGGTCACACTAGGCCTATGTAAAGATTGCGGCTGAAAAAAAAAACACACACACAAATAAGCAATGAAGCAAACCAATAAATATTGCATGTGTGTTGTTGTCAAACCGTGTGCGTGTATTGTTGTGTGTGTGCAGTCTGCACATAGAGCTGTGAGGAAACGGCTGTGGTTTTTTCTGGAACTTAGTTTTCACACTAAGCGCTGCGATGGCCAGCTATGCCTCAGAGAGATAAAAACAAAGCTGAAATCTCTCCCAATCTCCATTTGAGAGTCACCTTTTCTGTGCCTTTTTCAATGTCTCCTTTATGTTTTTAAAACCAATTTTATACCAGAGAGGTTTAGGATTTCTTCACACTCCATCAATACCTGTGCTCTTTGTTATGGGAAAGTGAAATCCTCTCATTGCCTGATATTGACTTACCCTAGTTAGAAAGTGTGTGTTTGTGTGCGCGATATCTACAACGCTATCACCAGTAGCTGGCCAGAGCATGATGATGGTGATATTATTATTATTATTATTATACATTATTTTGTGGGGGTAGATCAGCTTTAGTATTGCAGATAGATTGTAACTTCCATCAATGTAATTGTCTGCATCACTTCCAATCCCCCATATGTTTTTTCTCTCTTGCATAATATATATATATATATATATATGTGTGTGTATATATATCTCCAACCCCACCACCCCTTCCCTAATTGAATGGTGATATGTAGGTTGTGTGTTTGTGGTGATGATTGCAGAAAAGCCTGGCCTTTTGGCTATGGTGTT